>NW_007258431.1:792313-899016 GCF_000164805.1 Carlito syrichta | reverse complement strand
CAGGGTCATATGGAAGGTCAATTTTTAGAGCTTTTAGGAATCGCCACACTGCTTTCCACAGAGGTTGCACTAGTTTACACTCCCACCAACAGTGTAGAAGTGTTCCCTTTTCACCACACCCTCTCCAGCAGCTGTTATTTTTTGAGTTGTTGATAATTGCCATTCTGACTGGCCTAAGGCAATCTACAAATTCAATGCAATACCCATTAAATTACCAACAACATTCTTCTCAGACCTAGAAAAAACAACACAGGAATTCATATGGAAACACAAACGTCCAAGAATAGCCAGAACAATCCTCAGCAAAAAAAACAAAGCAGGTGGTATCACAATACCAGATTTCAAACTTTACTATAAAGCTACAATCATTGAACCCATCAATTTTGATGCCTTTCAGTGCTTCTGCCGTTTTTTGTTTCACCTCTTTCACATAGGCAAAAGTTTTCTTTTTGAGGACTTTTTTTCATCTGGGGAAGCAAACAAACAAACAAAAACCTTGTTTGGGTGAATGGGGAGGGTGCGGCATGGGGGTCATGCCCTTTTTGGTCAAAAACTGAACACTCAGCACAGTGTGGGCAGGTGTGCTCTTAAATCACCCATCATGAAATGGGCAAACGTGTTGAAAGAATCTTCAAAAAAAATTCACTGAAGCCGAATGCAGCCTCTCACAACAATGCTAGTTGGTACAGATGCCAATGGATTCCTAGAACACTTACCTAGTGGGGAAGCCTGTATTGCAAGGGGCCCACCCTCCAAAAGATAATTCCGATTTTTATTGGATTCCCCTTTGTATGTAGTTTACCATGTGGAGGGCACTGTTCTAAGTAATTTATAAATATTACTGCATTTAATGAAGTTAATCCTGGTTCCACTTTGGTGGTTCTCACTTTATGTGTCATCAGCCCTTCCCATAAGCAGTTTTTCACCTAGAGAATTTAGGTAGAATTTAGTGAGTATGTGAATTTGGCTGGGACAATTATATTTATATTTTCACTAACTTCTGAAATGTAGCATTTTCTGCCACTATAAATGTAGGTAGCACACTACAGAGGTATTAACATTACCTATGACTTTTTCATCTGTATCACAGATATTATTATATCACACAATATTACAGATTTCTTGAAAATTTTTTGCTCATCACTACTTCAAAACTGGAATAGTTATTAGACTTGTCATTTTTATTGCAATTTCAGGTGTTAGAGAAGCATATATGTTACTATATCAAAATGTGTTTTAAACATATTTTGATAAGTGTAGCATTTCAATATACAGACTGTCCCCAACTTATGATGATTTGACTTAATGATTTTTCAACTTTGCAATGGTGCAAAAGTGGTACACATTCAGTAGAAACTGTACTTTGAGTAACCATACAGCCATTCTGTTTTCAGTAAAGTGGTCGATAAATTCCACGAGATAGCTAACATTTTGTTATAAAATGGAAATTGTGTGAGACGAATTTGCCCAACTATTGGCTAATGTAAATGTTCTGAGCATGTTTAAGATAGGCGAGGCTAAGCTGTGATGTTTGATAGGTGTATTAAATGCATTTTTGACTTAACACTATTTTCAACTTATGAAGCTTTATTGGGATGGAAATCCATGTAAGTTGAGGGCATCTCTAGTTGGTTTCCTTTGTAATCCTTTGGATTTTACTTCATGGATTTAAAAACATCTGATAAGGGGTTTATGTGCTTCACAAGACTTTCCAAGGGGTACATAGCACCCAAAATGTCATGAACCCTTATGTTACATTCTCTTGGTCATACAAGGCCGAGGCTGTAGCTGAAGTGGAGTAGAGATTAGGAGGACTCAGGAATCCCGCATTCGCATCCCAGCTCCAACATCACTTAGCTGTGGGACCTAGGCTGTGGGTCTTCATCCTTTTGAGACTCGATTTCCTTAGAGGCAATAATGGCGAGGGAGCCATGTTCACAGGGTGTGGTGAAGATCAAATGACATCATACCTGTGCACAGAGTTGCCTTGAAAACACCTTAAAGCACCACATAAGGTATTTATTGAGGAATAGTAATGAGTTGAGGTTTCAGAGATCTGATGCCACAGAGGGCTATTAATTTTAGGGTCAATCTAATATTCAAACAGACTTGGAGTGAATGCAGGTGGGAAGAACACTCTTTAATATGACCCGCATACCATTTCCACCCAAGATCTCGTGTAATGTCCTAAGGCTCTATTGCCTTGAATGCTCATATCTGTGCACAATCAATTTCTTTTCCTTCTGCTGCACCAATAATTAATTGCTTTGAGATCTTCCTCCCATATAGAACATTTAGGCAAGCTGAGATTCTCAAAGCTTACTGTCAAACTGAATGACAGGGATGTTGTTATGGATCTTGGAAGATGGGAGAGAAGACTCCTTTAGTCTCCTTGTTAATGCGGTGTGGTCTGTTCTGTGATAGGAAGTGGTGGAATTGGAAGAATATTGAGACTATATCAGAAGACAGCAGGAGAAATTGCCCCCCTGCGTCTGGCTTGAGCTGGGCATTACCTACTACTAACAGAGCACTGTACAGTAAAATCTCCTGAATTTCTCTGAGCCAGCAGGTCTCATTCTTTTTTTAAGTTACTGTGGGTCCCTATGGGATCCTCAGTACTGTAAAGGTAACTCTGGTATCATTAAAGCATTGTTAATATGACTGTTAGTTGGATAATAATTATAGCTATTTAATGAACACTTACTTTGCCAGGCACTGTACATTGAACAAAACCTCATAAATGGAACGTTGAGGAAAATATACTTATATTTCCACTTTCTAGATACCTTTAGAAAGGCGCAGTGAAGTGACGTGTTAGAAAGTGACCTGGGGCACCATTACTGTGTCATTTAGCAGGTTCCCCCACCAGAGTGTAAGCTCTTGAGGGAAGGGGCCATGCTGTGTTCACCTTTAAATTTCTAGGGCCCAGACTTGCACATACGGGGTGCTTTATAATGGCACATGAATGAACAATGTGGGGTTTATTATAATACTTACCAATTAGACTGATATGAAAGTTAAATAAAATTTTGGAGCAGCAGCAATCTTTGAGCTTGCAGTTGGAGAGACCAAGATTCAGATCTTATCTCTGTCTCCTAAAAACGTTAAGCAAGTTACTTTATCTCCAAGTCTCAGCTGAAATGGAGGCGAACACCATCTACTTTTCACTTTGTAGTGAACATTAATGTGTATGTGTGTATACATATAAAATCTCCTGGTAGGTAGGAATCACTAATCAATGTTAGCTTTTATTATTATTATTAGCACATATGAATGTAGTTTAGAATGCTATGTAAATGGTCATTTAGTAAACCTTTACTGAGCACTTACAATGCACTAGGTTCTGGGGATGTGGTAGTACTCAAGACAAATAAGGACCATACTCTCATGAATTTTATACTCCAGAGGCAGGTGTGGGGCACAGTCATTGTTCAGGTCTCCAGAGCAAGACACCATTACCACCTATTCACACCATTCAGTGTTGAATAGTTTCAGCACTATTCAGCACTGAATAGTTTCACACTGAGCTTTTACCGTTTTGGCTGAAGGGTGAAATACTTAAGTCTATTGTGTTATAGCTGTCCCTCCAGCTTCTTGAAGGCAAGGGACAAAGTCTTTTGTATCCCACAGTGCCAGGAAGAGTTTCTAGGATGGAGTAAATGTTTGGAATATGAATAGCTGATTTTTTTTCTTGTGGGGTCCAGCAACATGATGTAGCCCCACAATTCTAGGTGTGAACACAAAAACTTAAAAAAAAATGTGGGTAGGGTCATAAATTTTGGCTGAATCATAATTATAACTCTCACTGGCAACTCACTATGGGCCACAGTTTGGGCAATTTGCAGATGCTATCTTGTTGAATCTTTCCTACTACTCTGTGAGGTTGGTACCATTTCTCCTTAATTTTGCCTATAAGAACATTGAAGCTCTCGTTGTGTCCGTGTAACTGCCTAAAGACACACAGAAAGGAAGTGACTTTGGGCACCATGACTATATAATAGGTGCTCCCATATGGTAGCAACTGTGGGGAAAAATGAAGCCAGATCTATTTGATGGCCTGTCCAAGACGGCTGAGAATCCCAAGGGCTCACACAATTCTACTGGATGAGTCAAAAGTTCTTGCTCATCTTCGCTGTCTTTTCAAATAATGCAGTTTATTCTGCATTATATAAAAATCATACATTCTGGGGTCCAAATTTAAAAAATCTCTAATAACCTGAACACAAATATATGTGTAATTTTCCTTGAAAAATAACTTTTTTGTGGCTCAGCCTGTAATCCCAGCACTTTGGGAGGCCGAGGTGAGTGGATTGCCTAAGCCTGAGGGTTGGAGACCTGCCTGGGCAACTTGGCGAAACCTCATCTCTACAATAAATTAAAAAAAAATAGCTGGGCATGGTAGCACGGGCCTGTAGTTCTTGCAACGTGGAAGGCTGAGGTGGAAGGATCGTCAGAGCCCAGCAGGGTGAGGCTGTGATGACCGGGAGCATGCCACTGAACTCCAGTCTGGGTGACAGAGTGAGGCTCCAACTCAAAAAAGAAAGAAAGAAAGAAAGAAAAATAACTTTTTCATTGGCATTGAAGACATTTACCAAGAAACTTGGTATTATGAAAAAATCAGAATGAGAGATGTTACAGGATTAGGGAGGGAGATGTAAGAATGAATCATTTGTAAAATAAAAGAAATCTTCTATTCATTATTGTCTGGAAAAAAAATCTAACTACTGTATCTCATAAAAATAACCAAATAGCAATATTTCAAAATTCTGGAGAACAACAGAACCATAAATAGCACTGAGAATTTGTATAAAAATAGCTTCATTAATACATTTCTATGATGAATGGAAAGGACTTTGAGAAATGGTATGTGCTACAATTTGATTGTGTAATGTAATGCATATTCATATATATACATATCTATCTATAGACACATAGATATAAATATATGAGAGAGGAATATTTATATTAAGGAATTGGCTCTTGCAATTGTGCGGGTTGGCAAGTTTGAGGTTTGTAGGCTTAGCCAGCAGACTGGAAATTATGGCAGAAGTTGATGTTGTAGTCTTGAGTTCTAAGGCAGTCTGGAAGCAGAGTTCCTTCCTTGGAGGACCTCTGTCTATTCTCTTAAGGCCTTCAACTGATCAGATGAGGCCCATTCACATCATGAATGCTTTACTTAAGGTCTACTAATTCCAATGTTAATGGCATCTGAAAGACACCTTCACAGCAACATTTACAGTGGTGTTGGGCCAAGCAACTGGGCACTATAGCCTAGCCAAATTGACACATTAAGCCATTACAACTATTATCTTCAAGCAGGCTAAGAGGGCCTGTACTAAACTGGCAGTAGTAGTAGAAACAGACAATTTGCAATATAAGTAGATTAAGTGAAGGAGAGCAAGGTGTTTAGGTGTGGAAGCTGTTACTTTAAAATTTAATTTAATTTATTTAAATAAGAAATAACTGATAAATGAAAAGCTTCCCTTGATTTGATAGATATTATTAAAATAAGGTATGCCAGGAGCCCCTGAGACGATCAAAGTCTTCCATAGCATTGATGACAGAGATGCCTCAGTGAGGAAGCCAGTATAAAAATAAACTGGCATCCTGCTGGTGCCACAGCAGGGTACTTGACAGGGAAGCCACTTTTCAACATGAATGGACTGCTATGGGACCCTAACTCTAGTTGTCAATGCAGGTATAGCAATTCCTTTCAACATCCTGGTAACCCAAAGGAAGATACTGAGATGATCTACTCGAGGATTACTTAGAGAGCAAGTTATTCAAAACAGAACAGGAAACTGAGTTATAAAAAAGGAATATTTATCTTTTGAAAATACAACTTTGAACACTACTGACATCTCATTTACAAAGTATTTTCGTGAAATACTCTCCATTGGCTTTGCTTACTTGGTACATTCTCTTATCTTAGATTGAGACTCAAGGGAGGGCATACTTGTGTTATGATAAGCACCACCACTGCCACAAAAAATAGAGGTCATCTCTGCCTCAGGATATGAGCCCCACACCTCTATCTTTCCTTTTCTTTTCCACCAAGCAGGATGTTTTAAATGGTCCACTTACACTCTGCCATTGTAATCTGTTCATGGGTACCATACAACTGGAGGTGTCCCCAGCAATCAGCACTCCAGGTAGAGCTGACCTATGTGCAGGAAGCCTCACACACCCTGGGCCATTGTTTATTCATTAATCCAATACTATTAATGCTTATATCAACTCATCGCAAACATTCAGCACGAAGTAAACATAGTATTCACAGCAGTACACAGTTTGCAATTCAACACACTGACAGCAGAAGAAAAGGAACCAATGGACTTTAAGAAGGCCAGAGGGGAAAGAATATTAAAATAAATCCCTTCTGCCAACATGTGTGCATGTGTGAGTGTGAGCCCACATGTGTTTTAATTCATAGAAAACTAAACATGCCCTCCTTTAAAAGCAGATTATTTACAAGTGATTCTGAACAGCACAAACACATGCCAGTTACACTGAATACTTGCTTTCTGTGAATACAACTATTTTTTAAAATTCTGAAATAGACCTTTTATCTGATATATTAGAGAAAATACCTTTGGAACATCTGTCAACATTTGGTTCATAGTAATTTTGCAAAAAGCCACAAACCATGCTTTGTCATTTAAAAGGTGAACCTGGTCAAGCACCTTCTAGAAGACACTGATGTATTACTCATTTACTGGTCTACTGGGGATTGGAAAGACAATGGCAGTTACACAGAGTACCTAGGGCTGCTCTCATTCCTTTTACCAATAGCAACACTGATGTAAAGAGAAGTTTGGAAACACAAATCACATACAAATCATCAAAATATTTCAGTCAACAGTGTTTAAAAAAATACCAAAGTCTACAACAGTAGTACAGACACTGAAAACACTCCAAATACTCCTTAGCCTCAGGGCTTTTGCAAATACTTAAGGACAACCAACTGACAGAAAGGGAAGGAACTTACAGCACTTGAGGTTTGAGGCAATTTCTTTTAGGGCCTGTAGCTCGAGGTGCTGTTCTAGGATCCTTATTTTAACTCAAAACAGACTCCAGGAATGAATTCACAAATTCAAAGCAATTTACACTTGAAAACCATTGAAAATACAAATCATTTTCTAAGCTTGTCCAAAACACATTTATTTTCAGGATCCCAAGTTGTTAGGCAAAGAGATTTAGGTCAGTTTCAAGCCCTCAAAGCCACAGAATTTCCATCTCTTCTCCAGGCTGGCTCCAACTCCAGTCATCTCCTGCTTGAAGGTATGCTGGAGTCTGCTCATGAGACATTCCACATCACTGGTGCAGATCTGTGGGCAGAGAGAACATCTCCACTCAAAACCAGTTCCACTTTGTTCATCTTCTTTCCCGGTGCTGCCTACTTTAGAATGCTGACGTGTATGTGTGTATGGTGCAGGGGGGTTTAACCTTCTCCCTTTCCTTGTGCATTTGTGTGTGAGGGTAGAGTGACTTCCAGCTGGCAGCGTTCCTCTGCTGTGATTACCAGACAAGGTCCAGTGAGGTTGCTTTTGGAAAGAGCTGGGGTCAGTCACATGGAGAAGCTTGGGTTTGTAGCCAGCTGAATGATGGCTGCTCAGTGTTGGGGATGCTATGTACAGGCCCACTGAAGCTGCCAAGTCTTTTGGGAGGGGAGGGAGGTAGAAATGGCTACCACCAGAGCAGATTCTTCACACACACATTAGTTCGTGTTCACAAAGGAACAGTAACAGGAATGGGGAGTGCTCTGCATTCCTACTTCTGTGCATTGTTTCACTCTCTCCACTTTATATACACACACTCAGCCCTCAATACAAAAACAAAAACACATCCGTGGACTCCATTGGGCTTGTTTTAGGTGGTTATCTTTACATTAGTCATCTCTTCATACCTTTCTAACTGTGAACTTGGGCACCAGAGCTGCGCTGAAGAGTACCAGGGTATCCTTAAAGAAACCCATAGTTGTTGCCACACTGAATGTCCCTGAAGCTGGAGGAAGGGAGTCTCAATTTTGTTGGTACCACTGTAGGCTCTCTTTGGGAGACTGTGGTAACTATCCTGGCAGAAAGTTGCTAAGGGAGACTTGGGCCTAGACTCTGAGTGAAGTCATGCCTTCTTCCCAGTGCTGGTAGTAGATTGAATCCAGTTAAATGAATAAAGTACATTGCGGGGTACTGTACAGGGTAGAATCCCCACTTCAGAAAACATAGATCACGTTTATAGATATAGACATATAATACAGGCCCAGCATATGTGTAGGAAAGGGTCCAAAATATGTGCCAAACTTTTTCTTTCTTCCTTCTTTTCTTTTCTTCTCTTCCTCCCTCCCTCTTCTTTCTCCAGTCAAATTTAAGTGGGGAGTTGTACACCAAGTTGAGTAACACCAATGTTAATAAGTTCTGGCCAGGTTCGGTGGCTCAGCCTGTAATCCCAGTATTTTGGGAGGCCGGGGCAAGTGGATTGCCTGAGGGTTCAAGACCAGCCTGGACAACTTGGTGAGACCTCGTCTCTACAATAAAATAAAAAATTAGCCAGGTGTGGCAGCGCGTGCCTGTAGTTCCAGCTACTTGGAAGGCTGAGGCAGGAGTATCGCCGGAGCCCAGCAGCTTGACACTGAGGTGGCCATTAGCATGCCACTGCATTCCAGCCTGGGCAACGGAATGATACTCCAACTCAAAAAAAAAAAAAGTTCTAATAACCCACTACCACCAGACCAGCTTGTGCCAAACTGTTAACAGTGGTTATCCTTGAGGAGAGGGATTGTGGGTATTTTTCACTTTCCCTTTACTATATTTCTATATTGCTTACATTTTTAAGATAATGTGCATGTATTATTTTTATAAATTAAAAAAGAAGCACATAGTTTTTACTGACACATAGTTCATTTCATACCATTGCAAATGACTACTTGGTCCTAGTACTCACATTTTGTCCTCCCCTTCACTGACAGATGGGCTATTTAATTGCAGAATAGCATTACTTCCTAGAGGGAAATGAGGGGGGAGTGCTAGCTAGAACTAAAGCAAATGCCACTGAGGAGGATGGATCACCACAGCTAGTATATGGCTAGAGCAATAAGATTCCCAAGTGGGCCTGTGCCTTTGTTAAGAGGACATATGCTTAAATGGCTTGACCTTCTGGACATCCACCTGCTAGGAATCTGCATTCACTGGCACTTCTTTTTAAGATTGTTTGAAATAGGGAGTACAATTTATGAGCAGGTTTAACTGAATGCTGCTTCTGAAAAAAATGTATCCTGGGCTGATTTATTCTGAGGAATCAAGAGGGATCTACAGCTTCTAAGAGGCATCTCTGACTTCCTGGGGAATTGGCACTTACCTGTGCTCCAGGTGCCCTGTGAGTTTTCCCAATGGATAGCATCCAGGGAAGGAAATGGCCATGAGATCAGCTGTGAGTGAATACTCAGTCTGTGTTACAGAGGCCCTTGGCTAATTGCTCCAGTCCTTTCTTTTTCTTTGTGGCCCCTGCCTGGATTGTTTTGTAACTGACAGTGGTAGTGGTGATGGTGGGAGAGGTGAATGGAGTAAGCCTTCCAATTTTGAAAACGAACATTTGCTACTGGCTAAAAACTCAGGACAAAAATGGGCGAGAAAGATAATAATGGTTAATTTGAAGCTTATATGTAAATTAAGCAAAGGGAGCAAAATTCTTCTATGATGTATGTTAGGAGTAGGGTGGCCAACTCTCTCAAGTTTGCCCAAGACCTCCTGGGTTTTAACAGTAAACGTTGTACCAGGAAACCCTTCAGTCCCTTGAAAATTGGGATAGATAATCATCCTACTTGCAAGAGGGAAGCTCTACATGGATACACAGTGAGAGAACAGATGAAGGAACATTCCTTAGAGCAATAACTAATGACCTATCTGTGCTTGAGGAGTGTTATGTCACCTGTCCACAAAGAGCTCTATATCCCTTAGCATCCCTGTTTCAGGTCCTCACATACCTTATTATCAAGACGGTTCAAGTAGGAACAGATGTATTCAATGCTTGCTCCAAATGGGTGAACATGAAGGAATGTAGAGATAATCCCTATGGAGACAGTATCATGGAGGTTAGACTTGAGCCTTGGATTTCCTGAGATTCCATATGACAGTGAATAGTAAGAACTAACTCAGATGTACAACATAAACATACTGGACACTATTATAAGTTTACAAATAATTTACTCATTTGATTTTTATAACAACCCTGTGAGGTTGCCATCCCCATTTCACAGGTGAGGGCACTGAGGCACAGAAAGTTTAAGCAACTTGTCCCAGGTCACACAGCTGGTAAGTAGCAGAGCTGGCATTTGCATCCAGTCACTCTTAACTATGATACATACTGCCTCTCTCTACTAAATCATATGTAGAAAAGCTGGCATTTGAGGAGTCACTTCCATTTTTTTGTGGTGGCTAAACACCATTAGAATTCTAGAATTTTACAATGAATTTAGACTGTGCTGGGTATTCGAAGTTCCTTTGTAGGGTCTTTAAATTAGACTTTAGCTCTTAGGTGTTAATAATTCCTGCTGGTATGGCAAATGTGCAAATCATGTACTTTCCTGATTAACCTAGTGCCTCTCTCAAGAGAATCTGTAGATTGTATTTGGGTTTTGTTTTGTGAATAGCTCTGTAAAGAAAAGCCAAACATTTCATTCACGTCTGATTCAAGTGGTCACTAGCATTTTTTGCTTAGACCCCTGAATTTCTCTGGGTAACAGAATTCTTGTAGCAGCTTACAGCCTCCAAGAATGCATGTGCTTCCTACTCAGCCTGACTCTGGGTGACTGGCAGCTACACGTACTGCCTTGATTGCTCTGGTCATCAGGTTAATTGTTCTAATACTTCTTTCTCTGGCAACAGGTGGAAAATAAATTGCTTAAAAGTGTACTATTTCTTTGCTTAAATTTTTTGAGTTCACCTCCTTTCATAAGATCTTAGGTACATCAAATAGATCCAGAATTGAGTTTGCTGAAAACTGCCAGGAAATAAAAGTGAAATTTGATTTGGTTTATAAACTACAACACATCTGTCCTTTTAAAACACTGACAAAGACTAGCACAAGTTTAAATTGTACTTTGAAGTTCAATCAATCCTTTGTGAAAAATCTTTCAAATATTAGATGGCAAGGGGATGGATTGGGAGGGTGCTCCAGATTTATTCAAAAGGAATGCTATTACTTACAACACTACTTTATCGTTATATGGCTAGGTAAATTGAATTTCTAAACACTGGTTCTGGCTGACAAACTAAAATTCTGAAGAAGACAGTACATGTTCAAAGAAATGCTGGATGTCATGGACAATAAAGGCTGTTAAATGCCAAGAAATAACTCCATACGTTTAAAAACACTAAGTGGTTTTGGTGGGCTCACACCCAAAGAACTGATTTAGAAAACAGATTTCCTTTTTCTCTGCCAGCCCAAGACAACCTTCTTTAAAAAAACAAAGCAAGAAACACTTATTTTAAGAATATTTTTTCCGCCGGGCTTGGTGGCTCAGCCTGTAATCCCGTGCCTTTGGGAGGCTGAGGTGAGCGGATTGCCTGAGCCCAAGGGTTCGAGACCCGCCTGGGCAGCAAGACCTCATCTCTACAATAAATCAAAAAATCAGCTGGGTGTGGTAGCGCACGCCTGTAGTTCCGGCTACTTGGAAGGCTGAGGCGGAAGGATCGCTGGAGCCCAGCAGGTCGAGTCTGCGGTGGCCGGGAGCGGCCACTGCACTCCAGCCTGGGCGACAGGGTGAGACTCTAACTCAAAACAAAACAAAACAAAAAAAAGAATATTTTTTCTAGGATTATCCATTTACAGAGGCTGCCTTCTACCCCCAGCACTTCTCTGGCAGGTCTCCCTATTGCCATGCCAATTTGGCTCAGCCTGTAATCCCGCGCCTTTGGGAGGCTGAAGTGAGTGGATTGCCTGAGCCCGCGGGTTCGAGACCTGCCTGGGCAGTGAGACCTCATCTCTACAATAAATCAAAAAATTAGCCAGGTGTGGTAGCACGCGCCTGTAGTTCCGGCTACTTGGAAGGCTGAGGCAGAAGGATCGCCGGAGCCCAGCAGGTCGAGGCTGCGGTGGCCAGGAGCGGCCACTGCACTCTAGTCTGGGCGACAGAGTGAGACTCCAACTCAAAAAAAAAAGAACTTTGAGTTGGAAAACGTTAATAAGTTGTAATAAGTTGTTACTTTTACATTGAGTCTTTGCTCAATGGCAGATCTCCCCGTGTATCTTTATTAACACATCAAGGTGTTAAATTTGAGTATAATATCCCTTACCAGAGGAGGCAGACATATCTGAAAAATATCAGAAGCCAGTCTGTGAGGAGGAATTTTGAGACTGGGGTGGGGCTACTGTGGCCTCAGCTTCCTAGAAGGCAGCTGGGATGACCTGCTCTGGCCCAAGACTCTTCAATGATTAGCCTCTCTTAAGTATTTTGAAACCTCAATCTGTCACTGTTCTCCAAGTGGAATATAAAGTCAACAAGCATTGCAACTAGCATTGTTAGTATAAAATGGCTTCTATTTACTAAGAACTTACTATGGGCCAGGCATTATGCTAAGTGATTTAGATGAATTAGTTACTGATTGATCAGGGTCTTGCTCTGTCACCCAGGCTGGAGTCCGCGGTGTGATCACAGCTCACTGTAGCCATGAACTCTTGTGTTTAAGCAATCCTCCTGCCTCAGCCTCTCAAGTAGCTAGGACTACAGGTGCATACCACCATGCCCAACCAATTAAAAAAAAAATTGAAGAAACAAGGTCTTGCTATGTTGCCCAGACTGGGAGTTACTATATTTAATACTCACAACTACCCTCTGAGGTAGGCAATATCATTATGCCCATTTTGCAGATGGGGAAACTGAAGTTCATAAAAGAATTGGGGCGGGGGGTCAATATGAGATGCTAGGTCTGTCTGATTCTTTAACCATCTGTGCTATCCTGCTTTTCAGAATGAATTTTTATATAGAGAGAGCAATTCTAGCATTGATCTAATCAGAGCTCACATGTATCCAGCACACTACAGTCTCTTGAGTCATCTGCCAATGTGATACAATAAAAAATTAAATATTTGGTCTCTGTCCTTAGTTCCTGGCAAACAGCTCCTAAGGCCCTTGAAATTCCTAGAGTGATGAGTATCTAGGAGTGTGAATACGTAGGCTTGAATAAGGGCTACAGCTAGTTCTAGGATTGTAAGTAGTATAAGGATAATAAATGTTGTTGATGCTGCGATGGTATTAATTGATAATAGGACTAGAGTGGCTCCTCCAATTAGATGTATAAGTAAGTGACCTGCTGTAATATTAGCGGTTAGTCGTACGGCTAGGGCTATTGGTTGAATGAAAAGACTAATAGTTTCGATAATAATTAATATAGGGATTAGGCGAATAGGGGTTCCTTGTGGGAGAAAATGGGCTAAGGATGCTTTGGTTTTGTAGCGGAAACCGGTAATTACTGCTCCTGCTCATAAAGGGATTGCTATACCTAGATTTATTGTTAGTTCAGTAGTTGGTGTAAAGGAGTGAGGCAACAGGCCTAGTAAGTTTGTGGATCCAATAAATAAAATTAGGGAAATCAGTATTATAGATCAAGTTCGACCTTTATTACTATGTACAGTCATTATTTAAGTACTAGTTGAATCAATCACTGTTGTAAAGAGATGAATCGGTTGTTAACTAGGTGAGTTGAGGTGGGGAATAGGATGATTGGGAATATAATAATTAGTACTACTACTGGCAGGTCTATTATTGTAGGGGTAATGAAAGAGGCAAATAAATTTTTGTTCATTTTAGTTCTCAAGGGGATTTAAATGTTTGTGTTTTAATATTTTTTAAGTTTAGATTGAGGGGATATATCAGTTTTGAAATAAGATGAAAAGTGTTAATGTTATGGATAAAATAGTAATAAATCATGTTGATGTATTTAGTTGGGGCATTTCACTGTGGAAAGGTTAGTACTTTCAGTCTTTAACTTAAAAGGTTAATGCTATATAAGCTTCACGGTGCTAATTAAGTTATTGATGTTGATCAATCTTCAAAATATTTTAGTGGTGCTAGTTCTAGGACGATGGGTATGAAGCTATGATTGGATCCACAAATTTCTGAGCATTGGCCATAATAGAGGCCTGGTCGGGTTGATGTAAGTGTTGCTTGATTTAGGCGTCCGGGGATGGCATCAGTTTTTAAGCCTAGGGAGGGTACAGCTCATGAATGAAGGACATCTTCTGATGAAATTAATATTCGAATTGGTATTTCTATGGATAGGACTACACGGTTATCAACTTCTAGTAGTCGAAGTTCTCCTGGTTTGAGGTCTGTTGTAGGGATCATATAGGAGTCAAAATTTAGGTCTTCGTAGTCTGTATATTCATAGCTTCAGTATCATTGATGTCCTATAGTTTTAACGGTTAGGGATGGGCTATTAATCTCGTCTATTATGTAAAGAATACGTAGGGAAGGAAGAGCAATTAAGATAAGGATAATAGCTGGTAAAATGGTTCATACTGTCTCTACTGCTTGGGCATCTATTGTGCTTGTGTGAGTTAGTTTGGTTGTTAATATTAGGGTAATAATATAAAGTACTAGTGAGCTAATTAGAAAAACGATTATTAAGGTATGGTCATGAAAATGAAGTAATTCTTCTATAATAGGGGAGGTGGCGTCTTGAAAGCCTAGTTGGAGAGGATGTGCCATAAAAATATACAGGGATTTAGCCTGTAATTTAACTTTGACAAAGTTATGTAATAGTTTTACTAGTATTTTGTTATAAAGAAAGACATAGTGGTTATGGAGTTGGCTTGAAACCAATCTTGGGGGGTTCAATTCCTTCTTTTCTTGTAATTAATTATGCCTTTACATAGGTTCTTCAAATGTATGATAAGGTGGGGGGCAGCCGTGAAGTCATTCAAGGTTTGTAGCTGGAAGTTCAGCTGCTAATACTTCTCGTTTTGAGGTGAAGGCCTCTCAAATTATAAAGACTATTAATATAACTGCAGTGAGAGAGATGAATGAGCCTATAGAGGAGATGGTATTTCATATAGTATATGCGTCAGGGTAATTGGAGTATCGTCGGGGTATACCTGATAATCCAAGGAAATGTTGAGGAAAAAACGTTAAATTAACTCCTACAAATATGATTGCAAAATGGGTTTTGGCTCAGGTTGGGTGGAGGGTAAATCCTGAGAATAGAGGGAACCAGTGGACGAAGCCTCCTATAATTGCAAATACTGCTCCTATTGATAGGACATAGTGAAAATGTTCTACTACATAGTAGGTGTCGTGGAGGACAATATCAAGAGGTGAATTGGCAAGGACAATCCCGGTTAGACCGCCAACGGTGAATAGAAAAATGAAGCCTAGGGCTCGTAGTATAGCAGGAGACCATTTAATGTTACCTCCATGCAGAGTTGCTAATCAGCTAAATACTTTTACGCCAGTTGGAATAGCAATAATTATGGTGGCAGATGTAAAGTATGCTCGGGTATCTACATCTATTCCTGCTGTGAATATATGATGAGCTCAGACAATAAAACCTAGGAAACCAATAGATATTATGGCTCAAACTATTCCTATATAACCGAATGGTTCTTTTTTTCCAGAATAATAGGTTACAATATGGGAGATTATGCCAAATCCAGGTAGAATAAGAATATATACTTCAGGGTGGCCAAAGAATCAGAATAAATGTTGATAAAGAATAGGATCTCCTCCTCCAGCGGGGTCAAAAAAGGTTGTGTTAAGGTTTCAGTCAGTTAAGAGTATAGTAATCCCTGCCGCTAAAACTGGGAGAGACAGTAGCAGTAGAACAGCGGTAATTAGGACAGATCACGCAAATAGGGGGGTTTGATATTGTGATATAGCGGGAGGTTTTATATTGATAATGGTTGTAATAAAGTTAATAGCACCTAGGATAGAAGATACTCCTGCTAGGTGAAGAGAGAAGATAGTGAGATCTACAGAGGCTCCTGCGTGGGCTAAATCCTGCTAGAGGGGGATAGACAGTTCAACCAGTTCCTGCTCCAGCTTCAACTACTGAGGAGGCTAGAAGTAGAAGGAAAGATGGTGGTAATAATCAGAAGCTTACGTTGTTTATTCGAGGGAATGCTATGTCGGGGGCTCCAATTATAAGGGGTACTAGTCAATTGCCAAAGCCTCCAATTACACTCTCACACTCCTAGTGAGCCTTTACTTACATAACAACACATAATAATGACCCACCAAACACATGCCTATGCTAATTAGATGACTGATGGCTGGGGGCCCCAGATACTTGAGTATGGAGACTGGCCACCCAGCAAGACCTAGGTATGATTAGAGAGCTGGAACTTTCAGACTCCTTCCCACCATAGGGGAGGAGAGAGGGGCTGGAGACTAATTTACTCACTAATGGCCAATGATTTGATTAATCATGCCTATGTCATGAAGCCTCCATTAAAAAACCCCTAAACAACGGGGTTCAGAGTTCCCAGCTGGTGAACACGTTGAGATGCTGGGAGGGGGGTGCGCCCAGAAAGGATTATAGAAGCTCTACATACCCTCGCCTAACACCTTGCTCTGTGCATTTTTTCCATTATGTCCTTCATAATAAACCAGTAATAGTAAGTAAAACACTTTCCTGAGTTCTGCAAATCATTCTAGCAAATTATTGAATGGGGTGGGGAGACGTAGGAACCCCCGACTCTGTAGCCAAATCAGACAGAAGTGTGGCTAACTTGGAGACCTGATATTTGAGACTGGCATCTAAAGTGAGGGCAGTCATGTGAGACTGAGCCCTTAAACCTGTGGCACCTAATGGTAACTTTGGGTAGTGAGTGTCAGAATTAAACTGAATTGTAGGACAGGCAGTTGGTGTTGAAAGTTGGAGATGTGGTGTTGGAAAAGACACCATGCATTCGGTATCATGAGGTAAAACAGGCAAGCACACGAAAAACAAAACAAGAAAACACCTCTTATTTGGTGCCAGAATGTTGTGAGTAAAAATAACCTAGCTAGTAACCTGGAAAAACTTGAGAGGCATATATTTGTACCAGGAGCTCATCTGGAAAAGTTCTTTACCAAATAGGGTCTGCGTTAGCTCCAATAGGGCTTAGCTATCCTTGCACAGAGATTTTTAAAAATCTGTACTATGTTTCTACAGTTGACCCCCTCTTAGCATAATGCTTGTACTGACATGCTTGACGTGGCAGTGGTTACAAGGAGTCTGAAGAGAGCTGGGAGTTGCTGTTACAATTTTAATGGAAATCTGTACTTGTTCTTAACCTATCATCTTCAGGACTCTGAGTTCTTGCACTGTTAGGCTTCATAGATACTTGGCGTGTGCTTATTAATCTGAGTAAGCCCCTCCCCTAGTCCAATGTAGCCTATGTGTTGTATGTGGTATGTGTGGGTTAGCTTCCTTACCCACTAGCAGCGCTTCACGTTCAGATTTGACAGGACTGCTGTTCATGGTCTTCTCAAGAGGATAGTCGCTATCCTGGCTTGATGCACACAGTCTAGAAGCACAGTTTTCCTGTGGGAATAACATGCTTCCTGTGTCAGTTCATCTTATTTGGCAATTGAATTGGTTTCAATTAACTGCATAATGGGTAACTTTTTAACACAGGACCATCAAAACAATACTGTCCAATTTTAGATGATTGAAAATAGCATAACACAAAAAACACAGATATTCTGAAGCTTATTTATATGGTTTCAAAACACAAGAAAATTTAAACATTCATCTTTACCAGTTTTTTTTTCTGCCTTCATCATACTTAACTATATATAAGTAATCTGGGGAACCAGACTTAACATTTATTGCCTACAAAGTAGATGCTGAGTACTGTAGATATGTGTTATCTTCATTCTACAGATTAAGAAAGTAAGGCTCAGATAAATCAGGTAAATTGGCTAAGATCACATTGCTAGGAAGTGGTGGAGCCAGAATTTCATTCATTTTAGGTCTCCCGCTGTTGAATGGACCATTCTTTTTTTTAATTTTAGCACTACACTCTGTTAAAGGAAAGCCCCATCTCTGAATGGAGTATCCATAATATAGCCAATCCACTCACAGGTAATCAACTGTTGGTTTTGAACTAAAAATTACAGCCTTTGTTGACTAGAAACTCTCTGTCTCTCTTACCTCTCTCTGATAAGGACATTATCAGTTAGAATATTCCTGATTTTACAGCAAGAAATGACTGTGATCAAAAATACCATTAGTCAAAGGTTTGTTTTGTTGTCGAAAGTTTGTTGTCGAAAGTTTTTCTCTTTCTCAGTGTAACAGGTAGATTTCATAAGAGAAACTCAAGTAAAATCTATGACTAGCAATCAAACTGAAAAATACCTCCACCATCCATGGATCTTCCTTTTTCTCTTTGGGTATTGAGAACATCTTTTCTGTATTATAAATGTGAAAGAAACGCTTTCAGAAGGAGGAATAAAATACATCACTGCTTCAGTCTTTAATTGTTATGAAAGAAAATGCTGGTGAAATGCTCCTTGGGAGGCAGATCATGGCTGACTCAGTGCTCTGTCACTTCTTCCCTTCCACAAACCCTTAGCAGGGACAGGATTTCTCCTGTTTTCTTTAAAGATGTCTTCAAAGCTTCCAAGATGTTATTTCTGAATGAAATGAATGGCCTATGATGTAAGACATGTTGTTTTGTGAATTTACAGGCTTCTTGGCTGTAGTCAGAGGGAACCCCTTCTTGATGACAGATTCAATCTTTAGCCTTTAGAATCCAATCCATGTGCAGTAACTATTATTCCAAGTTTGATTTAAACTGCTGGCTCACTTGTAAGCCATGGGCTTCATCTGCTTCTAACCTCCTTAAAATATTAAATGATCTAGTAAGTCATTTCTTAAGTGTGAGAATTTAACAGATTGAATTTAACTTAAGATGTTAAGATATCTTGAGAAGTTTTAGCTACCTTGAATAGAATTGCAGCCTTACTTAAACCTGACTTCAATTTTATTATGGCTGGCATTTAAAAAATTAGAAGGTATATTGAAGGGATGCTTATCACCTTGATTTTTACTAGCAGACTCAAAGAGCTAGTTCTTTCCGCAGTAAGACAGACATAAGTCACACTGTTATATTGCAAAACATCGACAATATTTCACACTGAGATTACTGTCAAGAAACCCAAACAAAAGCAGACAAACAAAAAATAAAGATCCCTCCTCACCAAAACTTATTGCTTTCCTTTCAACCTGAAATTATTTTTGCAGTCTAATGTGATGGTACTTTGCTTCCTAACCTAATTGTGTCAGGTTGAAATATTTGGTCACAAATCAGCTTCCCAGAGAAGATCAGTTTATAATGAACTGTCATGAATTTTTCTAAATGAAGCTTTGCTTAAGACAACAGGAAAAACTATCTTTTGATTCTCTCTCTCTCTTTTTTTGGATTATTAGTTGGATCTCTTCCCCTGTCTTCTTAGCTGCCCCTTCATGGTCTAGTCAGTTTCTGTCTGGGAAACACTTATCTCTGGGCACAATACAAGTGTCTTCTATGTCATTTGACCTTTTGCTTCTTTAAATGAAATACTTTACAAAGCAGAAAGCTGCTTAGATGAAAAATGTACTTAAGTCAATTTGTGATGTCAATCCTGAAGAGTGATTCTAAGCATAATGCCATGAGCATAACCCCATGTTTATCTGTAGTCTTCTGGCTACACATTCCATTTTATGCAGGAAGTTAAACAGAGCTATGTGGCAGCTCTGGGACATTTTAGAAGCTCTGATAGTATGAGAAAAGTCCTGATAAGTAAAGCAGCTTTGGCACTTTTCAATTAAATGCTTGATAAATGAATTTCTCCGGGATTGTGCTCATTTCTTTATGGTACCCACAAAAGTGGAAAGTGAGTTGGTTTTATGAAGTGGAAGAATTAAAAGCATATTGCAAATGGCCTCTGGAAGAAAACACTTTCAATCATTTGTTTCAACTACACTAAGGTTGCCAGTTCTTAATGGCACTCTGGGGGAAGGCACTGTGCTGGTAATACATTTAGGGCCTGTATGTATTGCATCTTCCTGAGCTAAGCACAGAAGATAAAAAGCATGAGCTCTTGAAGAACTGGATCATTGCTGATTTCTGACTCTCAGCCCAAGCTTCTAATCTTCTCTCCCTTTGGAGACACTAAAATCAGGCAGTTCTGATCAATGGGCTTTCCTTTTCAGATGGTAACTTCAGCTGAATGCTCAGGCGTCAAGGAGACTGGAGAGGTATGACAAGGAGACACCCATTCGTAGATTTTACACACCTTAAATAGACCAGGGACCTGATTCACAGTTGTGATACACTAATCCATCCAGATGTCAGTAGACTCTTCCAGAGGTCCTCACCAGTGGTTCTAATTGCTGAGGGCTCTCACTTGATAAAGTCCCAATATTGACTTCCCTGTTGCTAGCATCTCACTGTAGACTACTGCGCCCCCTTGTTTCTTTCCAGGATTTCCCTCTTCTTGGCATTGGCTGTTACTCTCACCTGCAGTTGCTCATTATTACACTAAATGGAGCATCTGCAAAGAAATGTTAATGTTGTAGCTGCACTTATGTTTCTTCCTTTAATGAAATACTTAATTAAAGGTACTCTGTGTCACACAAGTTTTCGACATTGCTATTTGCTTGACAAAATGAAGCAAGGAACAAGTGTGTACTCTGGTCTTCTCCAATAGGAAACTGAGGGATTTTAGGGATTAAATGACTTCCTGTTCAGAACCCTTAGAAATGCCAAGGACTCATATGCAAAGACAGAGCCCTTAATACAAGAATTACCCCGGAAAGGGGCTTTTAATTTCCAATCAAACATTCCACGTTGATTCCTATCTCAGTAACTTTTAAGCTATTTTCATTGTCACTGCAAAGTAGTAGGTAGAGAGGCAAGGGAAAAGGTTCATTTAGGGCTCATGTACCTTTTCTTTAAGGTTTTCCAACATTTTTTCCACCTGTAACTTGTCATCTTTTATTTTTTCAAGTTCAGCTTCTTTTCTTTTGTATTCCTCTTGGACTTTGAGTAGATGCTATAAGAAAGACCAAAGATAATCAAGTTACTAATTAGGGAGTCATACTCAAAGTCCCTGGCTGAGATTAGATATCAGGTGGGCCTGCCTCCAGCACACACAACCATTTTTCCATGCAGAGATTGGGAAAATCAATATACTTTTCAATTTATTTTATCTGGCTCTTATGAACTTCCTTTGAACTTGTTCATATTTTAGTCACTTAACTCCTTCCCTATTCTGGGCAGGAGTAAGGGTAAGGTGCCATTAATACTGTGTGGGTAATATCTTGATTGCTGCATAGATGTGAACTTAATATTAGAAAGCATTCTTGCAAATAGTTATTTGCCAAGCCAAGTTCAATTTCTATGAGGAAAGTAGTAAAGAATTCAAGTTTTACATATGTTTGTTTCCCTACCAGTAGGCAGGGAGCTAGATTTATCATTATCATTATTATAATTTTTGAGTCAGGGTCTTTGTCACCCAGAAAAAGTGCAGTGGCACAATCATGGCTCACCACAGCCTCGGCCTTCAGGACTCAAGTATCCTCCTGCTTCAATCTCCCAAGTAGCTGGGACTACAGGCATGTGCCACCACAGCTGGTCAATTTTTAAAATTTTTGTAGAAACTAGGTCTTGCTATGTTACCTAGGCTGGTCTCGAACTCCTAGGCTCAAGCAATCCTTCTGTCTTGGCCTCCCAGAGTTCTGGGATTACAGGTATGAGCCACCATGCCCAGCCTGGATTTATCATTATTAACAATTTTAACAAATACTAAGAATCAAGTGCCTAATATACTAAGCATTGTGTGAAGGTTTTATATGCATAATCTCATTGAAACTCCATAATAATCCTATGATACTATTATCCCTGAGGCTTAGAGGAGTTAAATAGCTTCCTTAAGACCATCCAGATAGTAAGTGGTAGAGCTGGAATTTAAAAGCAGGTCAGATTAATTCCAGAGTTCATGTTCTTAGCGACCATATTTTACTATATGAGGGAGGGACCAACCCTCCCCCAGAATTTATTTATAAAAAATCGTGTATTTATTCTTGCATGTTTAAACTTCGGTCACCTTCAAAGTATTCTCCGTTTGATGCAATACACTTATCAAGATGCTTTTTCCACTGCTCAAAACAGTTCTTGAACTCGTCAATTTTGATGCCTTTTAGTGCTTCTGCCATTTTTTGTTTCACCTCTTCCACATTGGCAAAATATTTCCCTTTGAGGGCTTTTTTCATTAGGGAAACAACAACAAAAGAAGTACTTGGGACAAGATTGGGTGAATAAAGAGGGTGGGCATAGGGGTCAGCCGTTTTGGTTAACAACTGCTAAACACTCACTGCAGTGTGGGCAGGTTGTTTGTGTAAATCACCCATCATGAAATGGACAAACATGTTGAAGGAATCTCAAAAAAAATCAACTGAAGCCAAATGCAGACTCTCACAACAACGCTAGCTGGTACACTGATGCCGGTGGGTTCTTACAACACTTACCTAGTGGGGGAAGCCTGTACTACAAGGGACCTGCCCTCCAAAAGATAATTCCGATTTTTTGGGGTTCCCCCTCATATATCTTTTGGGATAAGATGGGAGAAATTTTATCATTGTTTACAATGCTATTTTTCCAATATGAGGTAATCAAAATGAGTGAAATTAATTTTTAGGAGGTAGAGACCTAATTCTCACTAAGGTCTTTGAAGTGATAAAATCATCATTTTTGATTGCATTTAAGTAGAACAACTGTCTTTATTTGAAAAAGTTTCACAATCAAGGTAAAAGGAAGAAAAACAACAAATCAACAACAATAAAACCAAAAATGTTCCCAAAGTCTTGCTTTTCAGAGGCTTGCAAAAGACCACTGAAGGGCTAAAAAACATGGTACAATGTACATTGTTAGCATTCTTTCAAGTCTAGTTGAAGAGGTGAATTTTTTGGTAGAAAGATCTCTGATGCAATTTACATATTCTAATTAAACTCCATAGTGACAGTAAAAGGAAGGTAAGCATTACTTCACACATTTTGTTAATAGGAAAAGTGAAATATTAATGTGACATTACTTGTCACAAAGGAAGGCAATGGTGGCAGAAGTAATAACATGGGGCTCCTTTGCTAGAAAAGACTCCCTCTTGGTAATTTGCAATTTTCAACCAGCAATTAGCTTTGCCCTAGGTAATTCTAAGGCATAGAGTTAAAAAATGATTGCACAATGTAAATTGTAAGGAAAATGGCTGGCAATCTGGCGTGACAGAAGAGGATAGCACCCTTACTCAGAAGCATTACTCTTTTACTAGAGTGAAAGCAGATGTTGATACATTTGTGATAGTTACATAAAACTTACAGATGTTGAGTATCTATTACACAGTGTTGTCTCATAATGCAATTGCAGTTGAATGCGCTTATTTACTTTACTTTTTATACTTAAAATTATGTGCAGGTAAACTCATTCACATATACAACTGTTAAATATAAAACAAAACAAAATAAAAACAAACTGGTATTATGTGCCTAAAGCATCGATACTTAAAACCCCATAATGTCCCTACTTCTATCCAAATCAAGGGTAGGATTCCTGCCATTCCTTCTAAATGGCTGTATTATTTGGCATTCTATCAACTGGATATTTATTTATCAACACATTTTCATGTCTAATTAATTTGAGGTTCTTCATAAAGACCCCGAGGCTCTGTTTAGATCCCTAAGTACCTTCTGAAGCATAAAGAAAAGATTATGTTCAGTGTAGTTTTAATGTTAAGTATTTTTCACTGAATGCTCATTCTTTGAAAATTGGTGATCCATTGCTATCTCTGTATTAACCAGAATAATTCATTAACCACAACACACAATTCCTTCCTTGGCCATGCCAGAGAATATGATATCAAGAAGAATGACAGGTTGATATTTTATTTGCCTGTAGGGGACTGTTTTACAGGCGAGAGACTGATGTTGTCATTTCAAGAAGCTCAGAAAACCAAAATGCCTTTACCTGTTGCATTCCTTGCAAGGCTTGTTGCAGGAGTTTCAGCTGCTGTTCTTTGTTTGGGTCATCTTCTCTGTGGGCTTTACCTTGTTCTTGCTTGAGCAGTTCCACTTCATTCCGATAGGCATCGAGCTGCCAACGGAGGCTGTCATTTTCTTCTTTCAGAGCCTCTGTCTGTGATACTAAAGCTAAACAATCCATGCAATGATTAAACTATCTATCCAAATTCTTTTGTGGTTCATCTAAGTATCATAAAAAGTTGGTATTTTATTTTAAATTAATATGCATAAAAAGACTCTTGATGAACTTTAGGTCTGAGTTGGCCATGGCAGCAAGAGATGGACACAAAAGCACACAGGCTTATTGTTGTAAATAAACCAACACACAAAAGTTCTCATCACAGTTCATATTCTCTACTCCAAATATAACTAAGATATTTCCAAGTAACATCAATTACTTTTATTTGAAAGGCAGAAATTAGAAGAGCCCTGTAATAATAAAATATAGGACTAATTGCCTCAAATTGACAATTGCCTACACAATAATTTTGCTGACAGATGACTTAAAAAGTGTAGCATTGACTAGTTCTACAGAGGAGAGTTAAATGTAAAATCTAAGACTGCATTTCCAGTTTCCAGTCTGACATGTCAGAACTTTAGAAGTCACCACTGTCCTTACAGCAAGTAAAAAGCTAAACAAACTGGAAAAATCAACAATTCTCTTATATACAACAGAGAAGTGAGGTCACCGGGCAAACATGTTCCTCAAATTGGAGACATAGACAGGTAAATATAGAGAATCACAGCTTACTACCAAAAACCCATGATCAGAAACTTGTGTGGGAACAAGTGCCTGGGCAGGAAAACCTAAACTGTAATTGATAAATTGTTAGAAGCTCAGTGTATACAAGCCTGTGAGTTAAAAACTCCAGGAGGATGCATGGGGGCTCCCACACTTTTGTGATTTTTACCTACAGGAGTTCTACCAGGTCTCAGTGGATATTCAAGGAAAATCTCCTCATGCTTCCAGTAGAGGAAGAAGAAAATAAGCCATTTCGAAATTTGAAATGGCAGAGAATTCTGTTCTTCTTAACATGGAAAAACTATCTTACTGGAGCTCAACCGACGGGGTTTTAGAAGAGCCTAAGGGATATGGGGGAAGAAAAATATCCCAACTCTACCCTCCTTCAGTTATCCTGTCCTACCAAAGGGGAAGGACTGAGAAGCAATGGTGAAGTTCACATTCCAGGGACACAGGCTAACCAAAAGACAGACCTGATCATAAGACTACAGAGGGATTCCCCATCCTCCACACCTTACTACTACATTACCAAATTCCTGTTTACCAGAGTTCCTTTCACCTAGGATATCATGTCCAGATTCTTACAAAAAAATTACAAGGCATATTAAATGGCAAAAAAACAAAAAAAACAAAAACATAGTTTGAAGAGGCAGAGCAAACATCAGACTCAGAGTCAGATATGGCAGTGGTATAGGAATTATCAGACTGGGAACTAAAAAAAAAAAAACCCCACACACAAAAAAAGGATAATTAATATGTGAAGGGCTTTAATGGAAAAATTAGATAACATGCAAGAAAAAATGGATAATATAAGTAGAGAGATGAAAATTCTAGAAATCAAAAAGAAATACTAGAGATAAAAAACACTAGTGGAAATGAAGAATGCCTTTGATGGACTCATTAGACTGGACACGACTGAGGAAAAGAATCTCTGAGCTTGAGGATATGACAACAGAAACATCCAAAACTGAAACCCTGTCTTAGTCCATTTGAGCTTCTATAACAAAATACAATAAACTGAGTATCTTATAAACCACAGACTTTTATTCCTCACAGTTCTGGAAGCTGGAAAGTGCCAGCAATTTCAGTGTCTGGTGAGGGCCTATTTCCTAGTGCATATTCAAGAGGGAACCCAAAAAACTTGAAATGTATGTCTAAAAAATTCTGTATTTATTCTTACATGTTTAAACTTCAGTCATCTTCAAAGTACTCTCTGTTTGATGCAATACACCTATCTACATGCTTTTTCCACTGCTTAAAACAGTTTTTGAACTCATGCTTCTTGGTGTTTCTGTCATTTTTTTTGTTTCATCTCTTCCAAATCAGCAAAACATTTCATTTTTGAGGACTTTTTTCATTCAGGAAAACAAAAAAGAAAGTCACTTGGGGTGAGATCGGGTGAATAGGGAGGGTGAGACATGGGGGTCATGCCATTTTTGGTAAACAACTGCTGAATACTCAGTGGAATGTGGGCATGTTGTTTGTGTAAAGCACCCATCACAAAATGGGCAAACACGCTGAAAGAATCTTCCCCTCTCCCCAATTAACTGATGTCAAACATAGCCTCTAACAGCAATGCTGGCTGGTACACTGATGTTGATGGGTTCATAGCAGGGGAAGTCTGTACTATAGGGTTTGTCTCTGACCTCCCAAAAATAATTCTGGGTTATGTTTTGGGTCCCCTCTTGTATGATGCCTTCTAGCTATGTCCTCACATCAGGAAGGGGCAAGTCAGCTCTCTAGGGCCTCTTTTATAAGGGAATGCATTTCTTTCATGAGGGTTCTGTCCTCATGACCTAATTACCTCCCAGAGGCCTCATCTCCTAATAGCATTACATTGATAATTAGGTTTCAGTATATAAATTTTGTGGGATACAAACATTTAGATCATAGCAAAAGCATAAAAGGAAGACTAAACAAAATCATAAAGAATATCCAATAACTATGGGGCAACTACAAAAGGTTTAAACATACATAGTGGGAATACCCAGAAGAAGAAAGAGAAAAAGAAACAGAAGCAATAATGACTGAGAATTTCCCCAAATTAATATCAGACACCAAACCACAGTTCTGGGAGAACAGAGAGCACAAAGTAGGATAAATGCCAAAACCCCCTTATACCTAGGCATATCATATTCAAACTTTAGACAAACACCTTACCTATAGATGAACAAATGTACACTTTATATCTGATTTCCTTTCAGAAATCACACAAATAAGAAGATAGTAAAATATTTAACATGTTAAGAGAAAAAACAACTCAGAATTCTGTATATTGTGAAATAAAGAGGATCAAAGAATGAAAAAGTGAAGGTAAAAGAAAAACTTTTATTTTTCTTATTCTTAATTGATCTATCATATAACTTTTCAAATTAGTAACAATGTATTCAGCTATGCATGCATAAATATGTATGTATAGGTTGACAACCCATTATTCAAACTCTGAAATGCTTTGAAAGCTGAAACTTTTTGAGTACCAATAAGACGCTCAAAGGTCATCCTCAAAGAAAATGCTCATTGGAGCATTTTGGATTTGAATGTTTGGATTAGGGATGCTCAACCAGTAAGTATAATGCAAATATTCTAAAATCTTCCCCCCAAAATCAAAATTAGGAGCACGTTTGGTTCCAAGCATTTTGGATAAGGAACATTCACTTGTATACAGGCATACCTCATTTTATCGCACTTTGCTTTATTGTGCTTCACAGATATTGTGTTTTTTTTACAAATTGAAGGTTTGTGGCAACACTGTGTTGAGCAAATCTATTGGTGCCATTTTTTTTTCTGACAGCAGGTACTTGCTCTAAGACTCTTTGTCACTTTTTGGTAGTTCTTGCAATAATTCAAACTTCTTCATTACTATTATATCTTCTGTGATAATCTGTGATCAGTGATCTTTGATGTGACTATTGCAATTGTTTAGGGGTGTCATGAACTGTGCCCATAGAAGATGGTGAACTTAATTGGTAAATGTCATGTGTGCTCTGAGTGCTCTATCTACTGGCCAATCCTTGGGCTTCTCTATACAACAATATTAAAATTGGGCCAGTTATTAACCCTACAGTGGCCTCTAAGTGTTGAAGTGAAAGGAAGAGTCACACATATCTTACTTTAAATCAAGGCTAGACATGATTTAGTGAGGAAGACATGTCAAAAACTGAGACAGGATAAAAGCTAAGCCTTTTCTGCCAAATAGCTAACCAAGTTGTGAATGGAAAGGAAAACTTCTCAAAGGAAATAAAAAGTGCTACTCCAGTGAATACACGAATGATAAGAAAGTGAAACAGCCTTATTGCTGATATGGAGAACGTTTTTGTGGTCTGGATAGAAGATCAAATCAGACACAACATTCCGTTAAGCCAAAGCCTAATCCAGAGGAAGGACCTAACTCTCTTCAATTTTATGAAGGCTGAGGGAGGTGAGGAAGCTAAAGAACAAAAGTTGGAAGCTAGGAGAGATACTAATTGTTTTTTAAGGACACAAGTCATTTCCATGTCATAAAAGTGTCAAGTGAAGCAGCAAGTGCTGATGTAGAAGCTGGAGCAGGTTACCCAGAAGATCTAGCTAAGATCTTCGATGAAGTTGGTGACCCTAAGGTCAGATTTTCAATACAGACAAAACAGTCTTCTATTGGAAGAAGATGCCATCTAGAACTTTCATAGCTAGAGAGGAAAAGTCAATGCCTGGCTTCAAAAAACAGACTCTCTTGTTAGGGATTGATCAAAGCCAATGCTCATTTACTAATCCCCAAACTCCAGGGTCCTTAAGAATTATGCTAAATCTACTCTGCCTGTGCTCTAGAAATAGAATAACAAGGCCTAGATGATAGCACATCTGTTTACAGCATGGTTTACTGAACATTTTAAGCCCGCTGTTAAGACTTACTGCTCAGAAAAATAATTCCTTACTGCTCACTGACAATGCATGTAGTACCCCAAGAGTTCTGATGAATATGTACAAGGAGATGAATGTCTTCTTCATACATTCTAACATGACATCCATTCTGCAGCCCATGAATCAAGGAGTAATTCTGACATTGACTTCAGCCTGTAATCCCAGCGCTTTGGGAGGCCGAGGTGAGTGGATTGCCTGAGCCCGTGGGTTCGTGACCCGCCTGAGCAACTTGGCGAGATCTCATCTCTACAATAAATCAAAAATTAGCTGGGCATGGTAGCACACACCGGTAGTTCTGGCTACTTGGAAGGCTAAGGCAGAAGAATTGCCAGAGCCTAGCAGGGCGAGGCTGCAGTGGCTGGGAGCGTACCACTGCACTCCAGTCTGGGTGACAGAGTGAGACTTCAACTCAAAAAAAAAAAAAAAAGAAAAAGAAAAAAGGAATGCGTTTCGGATGGACATGGTGGCTCATGCATGTAATTCCATCACTTTGGGAGGCAGAGGTGAGAGCATTGCCTGAGCCTATGGGTTCAAGACCAGCCTGGGCAAGTTGATGAGACCTCGTCTCTACAATGAATCAAGAAGAATTAGCCAGGCTTAGTGGTATGCACCTATAGTTCCAGCTACTTGGAGGGCTGAGGTGGAAGGATCGCCTGAGCCCAGCAGGTCGAGGCTGCAATGGATATAAGCATGCCACCACACTCCAGCCTGTGTGACAGAGTGACACTCTACCTAAAAAAAAAAAAAAAAAAAAAAAAAGAAATGCATCTCACAAGGCAGTAACTGGCATAGATAGTGATTGTTCTGACGAATCTGGGAAAAGTAGATTGAAAACTTTCTGGAAAGGATTTATCATTCTAGATGCTATTGAAAACATTTATGATTCATGGAAGGAGTTCAAGAAGTTAATTTCTACCCTCATAGATGACTTTTAGGAGTTCAAGACTTTAGTGGAGGAAGTAACTGCAGATGTGGTAGAAATGACAAGAGAAGTAGAGAAGTAGAATTAGAAATGGAACCTGAAGATGTGATTGAATTTCTAGAATCTCATGATAAAACTTGAATGGATGAGGAGTTGCTTCTTATAGATGAGCAAAAAAAGTGGTTTCACATCTACTCCTGGTGAAGATGCTGTGAACATTGTTGAAATGACAACAAAGAACTTAAAATATTTTATAAATTTAACTGACAAAGCAGGGTTTGACAGGATTGGCTTCAATTTTGAAAGAAGTTCTACTGCAGGTAAAATGTTATCAAACAGCATCATCTACTACAGAGAATCTTTTGTGAAAGGAAGAGTCAATCAATATGACAAACATGTCTTATTTTAAGAAACTGCCACAGCCAACCCCACCTTCAGCAACCACCACCCTGATCATCTCACATTGAGGCAAGACCCTCCACCAGCAAAAAGATTATGACTCCCTGAAGGCTCAGAAGATCATTAGCGTTTTTTAGTAATCTTTTAAAATTAAAGTATGCACACTGTTATTAAGACATGATGCTACTGCATACTTAATAGACTATAATATAATGTAAAATGTATAGACTACAGTATAATATAGACATAACTTTTATATGCACCGTGAAACCGAAAAATTCACAAGTAGTTTATTGCAGTATTAGGTTTATTGTGGTGGTCTGAAATGGAACCTACAGTATCTCCAAAGTATGCCTGTATATACTTATGTATGCTTATGGATAAGTGAAGTAAATGACAGCAATGATGCAAGTAACAGAAGGGAAGAATTAGTAACATTTTGCTACCGTTGTAGATACTTACAATATATATGAAATGGTACAGTGTTATTTGAAAGTGAGCTTAAATTAACTGTAAGTGTATAGTGCAAATTCTAGGGAAACTACTAAAAACATAAAAAAGTATAATTGATATGCTAAAAAGGAGAAAAACAGAGTAATATAATTTGCTCAACTAAAACCACAAAAGGCAAAAAAAGTATGGAAGACAAAAACAGAAACAAAGAACAATGGTAACCAAAAGAAAGTAGCCTCCAGTATGGTAGCTATTTATCCAGCCATATTATTGATTACTTTAATGTCACTGGTCTAAATATACCAATTAAAAGACAGAGACTCTCAGTGTGGATTAAAAAATAAGACCCTACTATATGTTGTCTATAAGAAATCCACTTTAAATATAAGAACACACATAGATTAAAAGTAAAGAGATGAAGAAAGATATCCCATTCTAACACTAATGACAAGAAAAGTAGAAGTAACTATATTAATTTCAGACAGAGCTGATTTCAGATCAAAGAAAGTTATGAGGGATAAAGAGGAGCACTGCATAATATTAAGGCAGTTAATACTCCAAGAAGATATAACAATAATGTTTATGAACTTAACAGAGCATCAATGTATGTGAGAGAAAAACTGATAGTTTTACAAGGAGAAATAGATGAATCCACTATTATAGTTGGAGAATTTAACATCCCTCTATTAGAAATGGATGAATCCAGCATTCAGAAATCAGTAATGACACAGTTGAACTAAACAGCACCATCAATCAACTGGAGATAATTGACATTTATAGAAGGCTTTATCCAACAATATCAGACTACACATTTTTCTGAAGTTCACATGGAAGTTTAACCAAGAGAGAATACATCATGGGACACAAAACACACATTAAATATTTAAGAAAATAGAAATTATACAATGAATGTTCTCAGACCACAATGAAATTTAAGAAATCAATAACAGAAAGATAGCTGCAAATTCCTCCAATACGTGGAGATTGAACAACACACTTCGAAGTAACATATAATTCAAACAAGAAATCTAAATAAAATTTAAAAAAATTTTAACAATAAAAATGAAAATACAACTTATCAAAATATGTGGGATGCAGCAAAAACAGTGCTGAGAGCAAAATGTATAGCACTGAACGCATATACTAGGAATACAGAAAGTTCTAAAATCAATACTCTAAGCTTTTAACTTAGGAAACTGAAAAAGAACAAATTAAACTAAATCAAAAGTAAGCAGACAGTTTGGTAGTTTCTTACAAAACTAAGCACATTCTTACCATATGATTCGGTAATCATGCTTCTTGGCATTTACCCAAATGAACTAAAAACATATCCACACAAAAACCTGCACGCCGTTGTTTATGGCAGTTTTATTTATAATTGCTGAAACTTGGAAGCAACTAAGATGTCCTTCAGTAGATGAATGAAAAAACTGTTACATCCAGACAATGGAATATAATGCACTAAGAAGAAATGAGCCATCAAGCTATAAAGTGAACTTAAGTGCATATTATAATACTAAGTAAAGAAACCCAATCTGAAAAGGCCACATAGTGTATGATCACAAGTATATGACTTTCTGGAAAAGACAAAACTAAGGAGATAGTAAGGAGATTAGTTGTTGTTAGTGGGGAGGGAGGGATGAATTGGCAGAGCACAGAGGATTTTAAGGACAGTGAAACTATTCTGAATCATGCTACAATGGTAGATACATGTCATTATACGTTTGTCAAAACCCAAAGAGTGTACAAAACTAAGAGAACCCTAATGTGAACTATGGACTTTGGGTGATAATGATGTGTCAATGCAGTTTCATCCATTGTAACAAATGTACCATTTTGGCAGGGATGTTTATAGTAGAGACAGGGATTATATGGTAACTCTCTACTTTCTGTTCAACTTTGCTGTGAACCTAACACTGCTGTAAAACATAAAGTTTATTTATTAAAAAAATGAAGACACATGGGGAAATCTAGGTTAAATCTAATTATTTACAGTTTGGGGTATATTTTTCAAGGTTGAACTCATAAAGCCATTTCAAAATATTTAATCCGAGGTTTGCATTCATTCAACAAACATTCATTGAGTAACTTCTATGTTCCAGGCTTATGATTATGGTAAAAAATATGTGATTCTGCTTTCCATGCCACATTAATGGAAACATCTGTAGTTTATTCCCTTTTTGATCCTTGTTTTGACAACAGAAAAAGAGACATTATCAAAATGGATCAAAATCAAAATTTGACCCAGCAATCCCATTACTGGGTATATTCCCAAGGGAGTATCAATCACTCTACCAAAAAATACACCTGCACTTGTATGTTTATCACAGCACTATTCATAATGGCAAAAACGTGGAACCAAGCTATGTGTCCATCAATGGTGGACTGGATTTTAAAAATGTGGCAAACCTACACCATGGAATACTATACAGGTATAAAAAGAACAAAACCGTGTCCTTTGCAGCAACAAGGATGCAGCTAGAGACCTAATATTATCCTAACTGAATTATCACAGAAACAGAAAACTGAATCCTGCATGTTTTCACTTATGAGTGGCAACTAAATGCTGGGTACACACAGGAAGAAGGGTGGAAACAACAGAAACTGGGGACTACTAAAGGAGGAGGGAGGAAGGGAGCAAGAGTTGAAATAAAGTCATTGGGTACCATGCCCACCACCTCAATAGAAGCCCAAATCTCACCATCATGCAACAAACCTGTACATGTATACCTTGACGCTAAAAAACAAAATAATTATGTGTATTAAATGTATAAGAAAGCTAACAGGCAATTTGACAAAGATATGCATTTTCTTGGTTACCTATAGGGAGGGATTTGGGGTGTGAAAAAGTAAAATAAAATAATGGAAATGATCCCATCAAAAATATTAGCTATAAATGTCAGAAGAAGAGTTTTCTAAAAGGATTTCAAAGATAAGAATCATATTTTACATAATGAATGGAAAAAACATATATTACAAAGATGAAATATTGCTATGGTCTGGCTATAATTTATTTTTCCTCATCAAAACTCATGTTGAAATTTGATTCCCAATGTGGCAGTGTTGGGCTTAATGGGAGGTGTTTGGGTCATGGGGGTGGATCCCTCATGGGTAAAATTAATGGCCTGGGGGGGTGCATTCTCACTCTATTAGTTCCCATGAGAGCTGGTTGTTAAAAAGAGCCTGGTACCTCCTCCCCACCTTTTTTTCTCTCTCATCATGTGATCTGCACACACTAGCTCTGCTTCACCTTCTGCAATAAGTGGAAGCGGCCTGAAGCCCTCACCAGACACAAATGCTCAATCTTGAACTTCCTAGCCATCAGAACCATGTGCCAAATAAACTCTTTTTCTTTATAAATTAGCCAGCCTCAGGTATTCCTTTATAGTAACACAAAATGGACTAAGATAAATGTATAGAAAAACCCCATATTCTGAGGGTGAAAACATGCTTTATTTCTAAAAGGAAGCTGCCTTTAGGGAGGTGCTGGTTTTAATTCAATGCCTTAAACATGAGGGTTTTCCTAAAAATATGTTCAGCACTAAAAGTGGACACTGAGTCCATATTTGTTTTCTGTGGATGGTCATGCAATGATTCTGATACAGCAGTTTTAAACCTCACATTTGAGTTCAAAAAACGTACAGAAGATTTTTGGCATGATACATTCATTTTATTTTTGGTTTTATTACTAATTTTAATTCTTGCAATAATCACATAGATTCTGTGTCTTTGAAGAAAAAGCCTTGAATTCCCAGCACTCCAAATCATATCTATCCTTGTCATCTCTTCCAGTGGCTGGGATACTTTTCTACAGACAGGCATGTTCCTAACAACTACAATACCAAGAGAAGATGCTATGAGTAAAGGTGATTATATATACAAAACTGTATAGAAAAAGGGCCATTAACTATCTGCCAAACAGAGAAAAAAACATGTGGTTTGCTTTCTGGGACAGTACCAAGGACAGCATTTTTAGCTGGAGTTGGGCTGAATAGCACACAGGTTACTCTGTAAATCAAGTGATTCCTATAGATGGACAGTTAATTTCTGCTTTGGTTTGTGTGTTTAATTTCTGCTCTGGTTTATGCTCTGACAGTGCATACTGCTCAATACAAAACAGTGATATTTCATTTTTCTCCTTTTATTTCTTCTTGTACTGCAGGCCTGTAATTATGCTCATGTTCTACATGTCACATGGAGCTACATGGAAGAGAAAAGGGCAGAGATCTAGGAGAATGATTAGATGCATATTCTCCAGTTTAAATGTGAAAATATTTTCCCTCTGAGAAAATGAGGAGGCTAGACTGCTTTTCTACCAGGGGAAAGGGCATGCTGATGAGCAGCAATGGATACCTGCAGTCAGGTGGGAGCAGATAATAATCTTCTCAGTTTAGACCTGTCACCAGGCAAAAGAGAACGTGATCACCTGTAATGGTACTGAGGGGACCTTACCTAAAAAATGTACTTCTCACTCTCTGAAATGAAGGTTTTTGTCATTTTAATGAGGACATCGAGTCTTTTTTTTCACAGACTTAATATTAATTGGGCCCATTTCTGAAGTTGGAGTTCTTTGTATATTGCCAGAACACTGAAAAGTTCAATATTACCTTTTAATAATATGTTTGAGTGGGTGAATCCATCAGTTCCGATACTAAAGAGCATAGTACAGTGAATGTATTCATATTCTGCCCATCATTAGTTCTCAGTTTTTCCTTCCTGACTATTTCCTATGTGGGAAAAATATTTCTCTTTATGGGAATAGCTCCTCAGATCTGAAGGCTGCCAGTACATCATGGCAATATGAAAGCACGAAGGCAGCTATGAACTCTTCCTTTTAGAGAAGCCACTAAGAGCAAAATCCCTGACATGTTTCTATACAACAAAAGATCAAAAAAGATTTTGTGCCATTAAAAAATTAATTCCTAAGTGTCTTCAATGGCACAAAGAAAAAAGCTAACTAAAGTAAATTCAGGGAATCTGCCACCCTTTTAAGCCTTTATTACAGGAGATGCTTTAAAATGTTACAAAATTATAGAAGGAAGAATTGCAATATTCCTCTCAAGGCTCATAAAAAAGTTTGAGTTGGAGAGAAGCACAAAGGGAAAAGCCAAAAAGAACAAAGAGCGGGGAGAAATGGAGGGCGATAATATGAATACAAACCACTGGGGTGGTTGCAGGCTGGTTCAGGCAAAATCTCAAGTGGATTCCCTGACCTCACAATGCCTTGCTTTCTTCTACAGGTCATTATCTCCATTCTAATCCGGCTTTTGCCAGCATAGATGCTTCTGGGACTTAATTGTGTCCCCTCTGAGATCTCTAAATTCCCCACTCAAACACAGAATCCTTATCTGTCAGTTTTCTTTCTGTTCCTCATCACCCTGAACCTGCTTTCTTTCCTTGCTGGGACCTTTAATCCTATGGAGTAGCCAACTTTGTCCAGTTCATTAATTGGTTACTGGCTAAACGGATTCCACTGCAAACTCCTCAGCGCCCCATATTCCTTAAACCTCCTGAAAACATCTGGCCAGGCTTATCATGCCAATCCCCAACTCAGTCACTTGACAACTTTCTCTGCTTCTTATCTTGGGCCACAGAGAACTGTTATGTGAAGTTGTAGAGCTAGGCAGTTAGATCAATACAGACTCATTGGCCCTTGCTCAACACTGTTTCTCTCAATTCCTATCTTTTTTGTAATATCTGACAATGTTGTTTACTCCCTTCTTCTATAAAAGCTTTTCTTAGTTTCCACAACCTTCTTATTTTCTAGTTTTCTTCCAGCCTCTCAAAACTGCTCTTCTTTCTAACTCTTCTGCAGACTCCTCTTTTTTTACTTCTCTCTTACTGTGGGTAGCCCCCCAAGTTCTGTATTCAGCCCTTTGCTCTTCTTTCTTTCATCTTTCATATTCATTTATTAATATTCTCAGGGTTTCCATCAACACCACTACACTAGCACCTATTATTCCTTCTACTTTCTTCAATTCTGACTAGAATGTAAATCCTTTCTGCCTATTTCCTAATTACCTGTTACCTGAAGCTGATCTCATCATATCCTGCAAACCAGTCCCATCCATCAGTCTGCTTCTGTGAGTTCTACTCTGATGGGTTGAGTTATGTTCCCCCCAAAAAGATACATTGAAGCTCTCATAATATGACCTTATATGGAAAAAGGGGCTTTACAGAGGTAATCAAGTTACAGTGAGGTCATTAGGGTGGGTCCTAACCCAATATGATTGGTGTCCTTACCAAAAGGGGAAATTTGGACACAGAGACAGACATGCACACAGGGAGAATGTCATGTGAACATGAAAGCAGAGACTGGGATAAGGCATCTACAAGCCAAGGAACATCAAAGATAGCTGGCAAACGAGCAGAAACTATGAGAGAGGAATAGAACAGATTCTCCCCCATAGCCCTCAGAAGGAACCAACGCTGCTGAAATTTTGATCTCAGACTTCTAGCTTCCAGAACTGTAAGGCATTACATTTCTGTTGTTTAAGCCACCCAGTTGCGGTACTTTGTTATGGCCAACCTAGTGAACTAACACAACTGCCAATCCTTCAGTATCCCTGACTGAAAACAAACAAAAAACCAAAACCTAAACTCATTCCCTGCTCTTTCCTTTTCTTCATCTTCTAATCCAATCTGGCACTTTATATTCAATCTTTAAACTTTAGTTTATTCCTCTAAAACGACTCCTAGTATCTTTAATCTCATAAGTTCCAATGCCTCCTTTTTTTTCCTACCATTTTTATCTCAGTTCATTTTGCCTTCACTCTAGTCTATCCCTTTTATCATTTCACATCTCAATTCCTATAAAAGTCTCTGGCTGGTTGCTCTTAATACAAAATTATCTCATAAATATATAATTCAAGTTGCTGTCATATTAATGCAATGGTCAAGATGTGCTTATAGCGCCATATTGTCTAATATGCTAAATCTAAGTTTGGTATTCATGGTCCCACAGAATTTGGACCTATCTTGCCTACTTAATATTTTATGCTCCTGTGCACATCATTCTTCTTATTTTACTCTTTAAGCCCTACTCTACTTCCTCCTTCCCTCCCATCAAGGTACTTTCCAATGTCCTTCTCATTCAAACTTGTTCATCTTTCAAGGCCCTGATTAATTTTCACTGACGGTGACTACTGTGGCATATACTGATATCTCCTGCCTTTGCTGCATTCTAATCAGTAATTTCTAGATTAGCAATCAAGTGGTATTTCTTATATTTTATGTGAAAGTATACATATTTACCTCTATATCTCCTTCAGCTTATAGGACACATTGCTTGTTAATTAACTGGTAAAACTCTTTAAAAAATTGTTTTAGAGTCATGGGGTACACGTGAGGATTTGCTACATAAGTATATTGTGTGGAGGTGAGGTTTGGGTCTCTAGTGAGCTCTCTTCTCCCCCAGTAATAGACATGGTACCCAGTGGGGGGTTATGTATCCCTTAACTCCCACCCTCCTTCAATAGTGCCCAGTGTCTGTTGTTCCTACACTTGGGCCTATGTGCTCAATGTTTAGTGCCCACTTATGAGTGAGAACACATGGTATTCAGTTTTCGTTGCTGTGACAGTTCACTTAGAATGATGGCCTCCAGCTGCATCCACATTGCTGCAAATGACATGATTTTGTTCTTTATGGCTGCATAGCATTCCACTGTGTATATGTACCCTATTTTCTTTATCCAGTCCGCTTTTGATGGGCATCGGGGTTGGTTCCATGTTTTTGCTATTGTGAATAGTGCTGCAATAAACATATGCACGCAGGTGTCTTTTTGGTAGAGCAACATGTTCCCCTGGGTATAATCCCAGGAGTAGGGCTAATGGGTTGAATGGTAGCTTAACTTTTAGTTCTCTGAGAAATCTTCACACTGCTTTCCACAAAGGATGAACTAGCTTACATTCCCACCAACAGTGTAATAGTGTTCCCTTTTCTCTGTAGCCTTGCCAACACCTGTTTTTGTTTTTTGTTTTTTTTTGACTTTTTATTTTATTTTATGAGTTGGAGTCTCACTCTGTCAACCAGGCTGGAAGGCAGTAGCATGCTCCTGGCCACCACAGCCTCCACTTGCTGGGCTCAGGCGATCCTTCTGCCTCAGCCTTCTAAGTAGGTGGAACTATAGGCACGTGCCACCATGCCTGGCTAATGTTTTGATTTATTGTAGAGATGAGGTCTCGCAAGTTGCCCAGGCTGGTCTTGAACCTGTGGGCTCAGGTAATCCTCTCACCTCGGTCTCCCAAAGTGCTGGGATTATAGGCATGAACCACTGTGCCCAGTCTGTTTTTTTGACTTTTTAATGATAGCTATGCTGACCAGTGTGAGATGGTATCTTGTAGTTTTGATTTGCATTTATCTGATGATTAGTGAAGCTGAGCATTTTTTCATAAGTGTGTTGGCTGCTTGTATGTCTTCCTTTGAGAAGTGTCTGTTTATGTCTTTTGCCCATTTGCAAAAGAGGTATTAGTTTTTTCCTGTTAATTCATTTGAGTTCCTTGTAGATCCTGGATGTTAGGCCTTTGTTGGATGCACAGCTTGCAGGTATCTTTTTTCTCATTCTGTGGGCTGTCTCTTTACACTCTTGATGGTTTCTTTTGCATGCAGAAGCTTTTTAGCTTAATAAGGTCCAACCTGTCAACTTTAGATTTTGCTGCATTTGCCTTTAAGGACATGGTCATGAATTCATTGCTTAAGCTGATGTCAAGGAGGCTATTGCCTGGGTTTTCATGTAAGATTCTTATAGTTTGAGGTTTCACATTTAAGTCCATGATCCATTTTGAGTTAATTTTTATATATGGTGATAGGTAGGGCTCCAGGTTCATTCTTCTGCATGTGGTTAGCAATTTTTCCCAGCACCATTTTCTAAATATGGTTTCCTTTCCCTAATGTTTGCTTTTATCAGCTTTGTGAAAAATGAGTTGGTTGAATGTCTGTGATTTCATTTCTGGATTCTCTGTCCTGTTCCATGGGTCTATGTGTCTTTTTTTGAACCAGTACCATTCTCTTTTGGCTACTGTAGCCTTGTAGTAAAGTTTGAAGTCTTGGAATGTGATGCCTCCAACTTTAGTGTTTTTGCTGAGGATTGCATTAGTAATTTGGACTTTTTTTTTTTTTCTTCCATATGAATTTCAGTATTGTCTTTTCTAGGTCTATGAATAATGATGCTTGTAGCTTGATAGGGATTATGTTGAACCTGAAGATTGCCTTGGGTAGAATGAACATCTTGATGATATTGATTCTTCCAATCCATGAGCATTGAATGTTCTTCCATTTGTTTGTGTCATCTTTGATTTGTTTGAGCAGTGTTTTGCAGTTCTCATTATAAAGAATTTTCACCTCTTTCGTTAGATAAATGTTGAAGTATTTTTATTTTGTGTGATGCTATTGTGAATGGGGTTGTGTTTTCAATTTGGTTTTCAGCATACCTGTTATTGGTACATAGAAATGCAACTGATTTTTGTACATTGATTTTTGTATCCTGAGACTTTTACCAAAGTTGTTTTCCAGCGCAAAGAGGTTTTTGACAGATTCTCTAGGGTTTTCTAGGTATAGAATCATACCATCTGTGAAGAGGAATAATTTAACTTCCTCTTTTACTATTGGATACCCCTAATTTCCTTCTCCTGCCTGATTGGTCGGCTAGGACTTCCAGTACAATGTGAATAGGAGGGCTGAGAGTGGGCATCCTTGTCTTGTTCTAGTCCTTGGGGGAATGCTTTCAGCTTCTGTCTGTTAAGTATGATTTTGGCTGATGATACATATATTATTATTATTTTGAGGAATGTTTCTTTGAGGGTTTTTATTAAGACAACATGCTGGATCTTATCAAATGCTTTTTCTGCATCTATAGAGTTAATCATGTGGATCTTAGTTTTACACCTGTTTATGTGGTGACTTACATTTATTGATTTGCATATATTGGACCAGTCTTGAAGCCTGGCAATGACGCTCACCTGGTCATGGTGGATGATTCTTGAAATGTGTTGTTGGATGCAATTTGCTAGGATCTTGTTGAGAAGTTTTGTACCTATGTTCATCAGGGAATTCAGTCTAAAGCTTTCTTTTCTTTCATTGTTGGGTCTTTGCCATTTTTTGGATATCAGGATGATATTGGCTTCATAGAATGAGCTAGGGAGAATTCCTTCTAGATTTCTTGGAATACTTTCAGTAAGATTTGTATCAACTCTTCCTTGTACATTTTGTAGAATTCAGCTGAGAAACCATCTGGCCCAGGGCTTTAAAATTTTTGTTATTTTTGGTGGAAACGTTTCTGATTTCTGAGTCAATTTCTTTATTTGTCTGTTTAGGGTTTAAATTTCTTCCTGTTTCACTCTTGGGAGGTTGTGTATTGCCAGCAATTTCTCTATTTCCTCTAGATTGTCAAGCTTACTCATATACAGATGTTCAGAGTAATCTAATAAACTTTTGTATTTCTTCAGGGTCAACTGTAATATTGCCTTTTTTGTTTCTAATTGTGTTTATTTGAATTTTCTATTTTTTTTGTCAATCTAACCATGGGTCTGTCAATATTATTTATGCTTTCAAAAAAAAACAAAAATGAGTTTTTCATCACAACGATCTTTTGCATGATTTTTTTTTTGGTCTGTATTTCATTTAGCTGTGATTTTATTTTGATGATTTCTGTCATTCAACTGATTTGGGAATTGATTGCTTTTGTCATTCCAGCTCTCTTAGATGTGATGTTAAACTTTTTACTTGTGATTTCTCTATTCTCTTAATGTGTACATGCAATGTTATAAACTTCCTTCTCAGCACTAATTTCATGGTATCCCAGAGGTTCCAGTATGTTGTATCTTTATTTTCCTTTGTTTCTAGGAATTTTTCATTTCTGTATTGATTTCTGTGTTAATTCAAAAATCATTCAGAAGCATTTAAAAAAAATTTCCATATATGTGTTTTGAGAGGTTCCTGTTGGTAATTACATTTATTTTAATTCTGCTTTGTTCTGATAAGATGCTTGGTATGATTTCAACCTTTTGAAATTTGTTCATGCTTGATTTATGTCCGAATATGTGGTCAACCTTGGAGTTTGTTCCATGTGCTGATAATAATGCATATTCTGTGGTTGTTGGATGAAATGATCTGTAAATATCTATTAGATCTAATTGGTTGAATGTCAAGTGAAGATTCCAGATTTCTTTGTCAGTTTTTTGCCTCAATGATCTGTCTAAGGCTGTTAGCAGGGTATTACATCTCCAACTACAATTGCATGACTGTCTATGTCCTCCCTTACTTTAATTAGCAATTGCTTTATAAATTTGGGTGCTCCTATGTTGGGTGTGTATATATTCAAGATGGATAATTTTTGCTGGTGGATTGAGTCTTTTGTCATGATGCAGTACTTCACTGTCCTTTTTAAGTTTTACTGGCTTAAAGTCTGTTTTATCTGATATAAGAATAGCTACTACTACTCTTTTTTGTTTTCTGTTAGCCTGAAAGAACTTTCTCTAACCCTTTACTGTGATCCCGTGGGTGTCATTTGCAGTGAGATGGGTTTCCTGAAAGTGGAAGAATGATGAATCAGCCTTCTTTATCCAATTTGCCACTCTGTGCCTTTTGAGTAGCATTCAGTCCATTCAAAATTAAGTTAATTATTGATATGGGGGGTTTGTTCCTGTCATATTACTGTTAAGAGGCTGTTTTGTGTTCTAGGCTTTATGGCTGATTTGTATGTTCTATAAACTTTGCACTTACCTATGCTTTTACAATGGGTGGGACTAATTTTTGTTTTTGTTTGTTTGTTTCTGTGCTTAGAACTTTCTTAAGCATCTCCTGAAAGGCTGGTCTGGAGTTGGTATACTCTCTTAGGGACTGAATGTCTTGGAAAAATTTGAATTCTCCCTCATTCATGAAGCTTAGCTTGGTGGGGTAGAAAATTCTTAGCTGGAACTGTTTTTCTTTAAGAATGTTAAACATGGGAATTTTAAATGTTAAACAGTCTTCTCTGGCTTATAAGGTTTCTGCTGAGAGGTCTGCTGCAATTCTAATGGATCTTCCTTGGTAGGTGGTCAGTTTCTTCTCTCTGGTGCCTTTTGGATTTTTCTTTCATGCTTACATTGGCGAGTTAGATTATTATGTGCCTTGGGGATGGTCTTTGCACAGGAGTTCTCTGAATCTGTTATATCTGCATGACTGCTTCTCTAGTGAAATAGGAAAAATTTTCTTGGATAGTATCTTGGAAGGATTGTTCCAGGATATTCTCAGTTTCTTTTTCTCTCAGGGATGTCAACCACCCATAGATATGGTCTTTATATAATACCAGACCTCTTGTTTCTCATTCTGCCTAAGTCTTTTCTCCTTGTTTTTGTCAGACTGGGTTAGTTCAATAATTTGATCCTTAAATTCTGAACTTAGAACTTTCTTAAGCATCTCCTGAAGGGCTGGTCTGGAGGTGGTATACTCTCTTAAGAATTGAATTTCTTGGAAGGATTTTAATTCTCCCTCATTCATGAAGCTTAGCTTGGTGGGGTAGAAAATTCTTGGTTGGAATTGCTTTTCTTTAAGAATGTTGAACATGGGATCCAAGTTCCCACTGGCTTATAAGATTCTTTCCTCTGCCTGGTCAATTCGGCTGTAAAGGCTTGCTACCGTGTTTTGAAATTCCAGGAGATAATTCTTCATTTCCAGAAGAAGTTCAGTTTGCTTCCTTCTTAGAATGGCCCAGTTGCTTTCACTTCCTACACTGCTTTTGCGGCCTGGACTATTTGTATGTCTATGTTCTCATGGCTCTCACTGAGTGTCTTTGCCATCCATAGTCTGAATTATATGTTTGTCATCAGGAACAAGTCATTCTGGATGGGTTCCATTGTTTGGGATCTGGGAAACCCCTATGTGGGTGCTGACTCATTAAGCCTTTGGGGATTGCTAGTGTTTTTTTTTTTTTTTTCCTCTCTTGGTTCTTTCTCATCTGTGAGGGTAGATGCCTATCTTTTTGTTTGTTTGTTTGTTTTTATTAAAGTTGCTACTACTGGGGTGGCAGTTTGTGCTGATTTTTTACTTGCCCTCCTTCCTCTGATCTGCCCGTGGGAGGTACAGAGGTGGCAGGAAGGGTATTGAATTGTGGGGGAAACTGTCTAGCATTGCCTCATCAGTGCAGCCTTGTGGATATGGGGTAAGTCCTTTCCTCCAGTTCAGAGGCTTTCCCCTCCCTCTGAGACAAACGCCAGGGTATCTTGCTATCTAGAAGTTTTAACAGCCTCCTACCCAGCCCATGTGTCAGCAGGATTGGCAGTAAGCCAGGAGGGGCCCCATGGCTCTACTCTGGCACAGGTACTCTTGGGGGCAAGAAGTGTTCTCCTTTTGTCTGAGTGGAATTACCCCTTTCACAAGGGCACAGAAGGGAGGTAGCTGCTTTGTTGGTGGAGAATCAATATTTCTTCCTCAGTCTGCAGGTGAGCAGGGCCACTGCCTCCACATGCAGAAGTGCACCACCTCCTAGTTCTTGCCTTACTCTGTGGGAGGGTCTATCGCAGGGATGGTGGCCCCTTGAGGGCAAGCCAAGCCTGTAGCCCTGATCTGGGGTTACAATGATTGCTGGTGCTGCTGCTGAAATGTCCCTGAAATTGAAGTATCACCCCTGCTGGGGGCTGGACAGGGAGGGAGTGGGGATCGCCCATGGGACACAGACCACCTCCGTGGGGTATTTTGCACAGAGCCTCTCTGTGGGAGTACTGGCAGTCACCAGTGCTAGGGCTCATTGGGAACTGGGCTTCCCTGGGTTACACGTGGATCATACTGATGCCTCTGTCCCAATTCCAGCTCTCTGCACCTGGCCAATGTGGGAAGGGTGTGGAGGCAGGGGAATGGCCAGGGCCTGGGCTGTCTCTCTCCTGGCTGGGGCTGCAGAATCTTGCATAAAGTATATTTTTAAAAAGTTGATCCTTTCACTCACCCCTTCCTTCTCCAAGAGTGTTCTCCTGATCTTATGAAGGGGTCACTTCTAGAGGTGACTGAGGCTTGGAGCTATCTATCCTCTGCATTCCCAGGTGACTGTCCAATAAACCTCAGACTTGGGTTTTCAGGTTGACCTTCAAAGTCCTAGGCCCACTCCTCTATTTAGATTTCTTTGCTGAGAGTGGTAGTCTGAAATGCCTTCAGTCTGCTATCTTGGCCCTCCCCCTTGGTAAAACTCATAGGGTGGAACAATTGGAGAAGGAGGGTGGGTAAGGAAGAAAGCCATTTGATACTAAGGAAAGAGAAAACTGGCCAAAACAATGCAGGAGAGTTAGTCTAAGTCAATGTTTTCCAAATGTGCTACCTGGACCACCAGCATCTAAAACATTGAGGATGTTTGATATAAAATGTAGATTCCTAAACTACATTAAAGACCTGCATCAGTCTCTGCAGCCCAGAAATCTGAGCTTTTAAAGGTAAGCCAAATAATTCTTAGGTATAATAAGTCTGAGAACCACTGGTCTAAGTGAAGGGGAAAGAAGAAAGATGCTGAAAGGAAATAGCTGTTCACATATTTACTGGGTATAAGTACTCTCCATCATGACTAACTAAAGAATGAAATAATTTCATACAATCATGATTTGCTTTGATATGATTCTCTCTCTTCAACACATTGCTTTGAGCATGCAGTCCTTTCTTCCATGGCAAGAATATTTCATGTGCTGCATCATAAATATGGGCTGGCTAAAGTAGAGTCTTGAAAAAAAAAATTTTTGTGACACTTTAAGGAAACATAGCTGAGACTGCGAGGCTGGTTTCACTTTCTTTGGGAAGTAAAACCTAACCAGAAACATGCTATAGGTTCCTGGAGTTCAAGTTTGGTAGCATGAAGAGAGGAAAAAAAATAACTTTGAGATCCAGTTGCTTAAGCTTTTAATTGGAACCATGAGATAGCTAAAACATGCACCTGCTTTCGATAAAAACTGAGGACCTTCTCACTGGCTCACATTGAGCAGGATTTCTGCAGTTGAGTACTACAGAAGTGAGATAACAGAATTAGATACGATCGAGGGGAAGAAAAATGCACAAAAGTCCTTGAATTAAAATGAATTGAAACCTTCTGGGAGAAAAGCTATTTGGTAAGCTCCATTAAGTCCATTGTAGATAGCTTTATTTGACAAAGCAGCATCCTGGCATGTGGAACAGGAAAGAAAATAGCTATAAGATGATCTGTCAGGGAGTTTCTAGTCTCTAAACGAATAAGATTCTGTGCAGTAGCCAATACAGTTTTTAACTCAAAAGAGATACAGAAGCAAAATGCAATTATATGACTCTAGTAAGTGCATTCAATCTGAATCTCCCATACACTCATCTCCTCCCCCAATAACTCCTCAAACCCAGCAATTTATCAAGTGGATGCTTAACTTATAGTTGCATTTATTCCTAGTAACACTGACAAACACTGCATACAATACTGTATATACTGAGGTGGAGACAATCATATAAGTCAAAGATTAATCAGGTATAAAACATCCTAGCTATGCACTTAAATAATATGAATTGCCCAGTTCTTATTAAACTCTTTTGTTTATTTTGGCTATAAATTTATAGTACTTATTTGCTGTAATTAGTTCACTATTGTGAAAATGCTAACTAACCACTGATTACAAAGGGTATATTCAATATATATAGCAATTTGTATGTTTAGGGCTCTGATACTTGGCAAAAATAAAGGAAATTCAGGTGTAATAACTAATAGGTGTCTTTTAAAACATATGAATTGGTAGGGTTTTTTCACTTGGGAGTTTCTGTTCATAGAGTGAAGATTCTAAGAACACTCAGGTGGCTACAGAGCTGCTGACTTCAATGTATAAATGCCAGAACTATGTCATTCAGATTTGAATTATGATCACTATCTCGCATACACACACACACACACACACACACACACACACACACACACACACACGTACACACACAGCAGGGATAGTATACCACTACATTTCCAATGTCTAGCACAGTGCTTGGCATGTAATAGTTATTAAATGAATGAATGAAAACATTTAACTATCATAAAATCCCTGTTATATGGTTTCTATAATGAACTTCTTACAAGTGTAAAAGCTGAGACTCAGTGGGGGAAGAAGTCCCTCCTAGCTCAAGAAGGACAGAATTGGAACTAGAAAAAAGTGTTTTAACTTTAGGTCCACTGTTTTTTCTACTGTACCTTCCTACAATCTAACTCTTGATTGTCTGGAATAATTTTCCTGAAAAGATGAGTTTTCCAGCTGGTATTTTATTCTTTCCCATGGTAATCTATCCAAAACAGTTTGTCATGACATTGAAAGGTAGGGTGTTGCCCTTTTGGTCTCACTGGGGACTTGCATCACAGCCTCTGTTTCACAGTGAGGTCTTGACTACACCAGGTAAGAGCAAAAGCCTTTACTTAGACAACTGTTTGTGGACTCCTGTTTGGTTCCCAATATGCCCCCAAGTAACTGTACCAGAAGGCAGCAGATAAATAGACTGTCATATGTTATAGATATTTCCTCTTAGTTTGCAAATTCTCTTTTAACTTTGCAACTTTTTTATAGAAATATTTAATATATATGCAGATACATTTGCTAAAAATATAATTTCTATCTTTGGAAGGTTTCACCTCAAATTATATAACCAACTTTTATATTTCCCATTATTTCCTTTGCTATGTGTATTTTGTTAACACTGGAACTTTAAGACCATCTGTTATTACTTTTGGTATAAGGTATACGTGATATAAGATTCTAACTTTCTTGAAAGGTTGGCTCGTTATCTATCTATGCATATACTGTCTTATGGTTTCCACTGCAGAATATATGATTGATAAATCCAAACAAAATATAGTACAATGCTGCCTAGATGCCAGCACTTTTTGGAAAAGAAAATCCACTTTTAATTAGGCACTTCGATGGAAGATGGGAATAAATGAAGACCACAGAAAATCCTGTAGCCGCAGGGTTTATACTCAGCCAGTGTATACTTAATATGGTCTACCAATTATTTCTAGCTGGCATTCAGGTGTATAGGTTGATGACTATACCTTACTGGGTGTTAAAGGTTTGAAAATATTGTGCCTGCAAGTAGACGTTTGTTAAATAAAACAAAATAGAATGATCTTTACCTGATTCCTCAGTTTCTTTAGTTTCTGTAGTTTCTTCTATTTCATCATCAGACATTTCCATTTCTTCCTCTCGCCTAATTCCCATTAATTCATCATTATGAATGTTGCGAATTTCCTAAAATATAAAGATGTGCTTTTTTTTAGCTGGGAAAGCCTTGAAAACGTTGAGGAAATGAACAGAGATAAAAATAAAACAGCTTTTTTTTGACATACTAGGGAAAAAACCCCCTCAGAATACTCTTAAGGTAAAGAGGCATGTAGAGATGGGAACAGTTTCCTAGACAAAGGGTTACACCGTTTCTTGCATTAGGCTTTCTTTCCAGACCCAGAGCTCTGACAGTCTATGATTCTTGTATTCCTCTTATAATAGCAAATACTTTCAGCCACGAAAGACGCTTTATCTCTAATGTGAATTTCTAGACTTTCCCTTAAGGGTTCTGTCATTTTTGCTTTTCCATGTTGGACACTTTAATTTTGCTGCTTGTCATCCTCTTCCCTCTCCACTTATAGTTTTACTCATCAGAACTCTTAATTGAGTTTTTGCAGTTTCAGAAGTTATAGCAATACTGAGCAGTCAGGGGTAATTTTCTACCAGGCCTATCCTCCCATGCATAATAACTATAATTTTTGGACAAAACACAAAGTAAAACCCATAACTACTTGACAACACTAGAGAATGAACAAAAACAGGCATATTCTAAAGACGAGCTGACACTTGGAAGAAGGGAAGAGCATAGGGTGAATCTCTGTTTTTATTTTTTATTTTATTTATTTATTTTTTATTTTTATTTTTGAGTTGGAGTCTCACTCTGTCGCCCAGACTGGAGTACAGTGGCATGCTCCCAGCCACCACAGCCTCGACCTGCTGGGTTCTGGTGAGCCTTCCGCTTCAGTCTTTCAAGTGGCCGGAACTACAGGCGCACGCTACCACGCCCAACTAATTTTTGATTTATTGTAGAGATGAGGTCTCTCCAAGTTTCCCAGGTGGATCTCGAACCCGTGGGCTCAGGCAATTCACTCCCCTCGGCCTCCCCAAGTGCTGGGATTACAGGCTGAGCCACCAAGCCTGGCCGAATCTCTGTTTTTAAAGGGCCTTCTAGTCTGAGGGTGGATCAGAGTTAGCACCTTACAGGGTGACTAAATTTCTCATAGAAAACTCAGTCTTTATGGCCTAAAAAAACTTGAGAAGAGAGTTCATGGAAACCATAGCAACTGGAAAGTGAGAAGAGAATCCCAGAAAGGAGAGAACCAGGGGGAAAGAGAATGAGTGAGTGGGAGAGAACAGAAGCATCAAATTCTGTATATAAGATCTGTTCAAATGTCTGCATGACCTCTGAGCCAAGAAAACACAAGGAAGATTCCAAACAGCACATCTAAGGCTCAAAGAACTGAACTGAAAATTGAGCTGCCACTCAAGAGACGGAATTTCCAGCTTAAATTAAACCAAGTAAATTGACCATTAAAACAAAGAAAATGGAGTCAATATTCTTTGGAGGAACATAACAGAATCCAGAGTCTTCACGTCATCATATCCATAATAACCAGGATAAAGTACAAAATTAATTGAAATATAAAGAGCTAGGATAAGATGTCCCATTTCTGAGAGAAAAGATGATCAACAGAGACCAACTTTGAAATGTCCTAGATGAAGCAATTTAGCAGACAAAAAAAAAAAGCAGTCACAGCTACACTCATAATGTAAAGGAAATATGCTCATAATAAATGAAAAGACAGAAAATCTCAGCAGAGAAACAGAAACTTTTAAAAGGAGCCCAGGGTTTTGTTTTTGGTTCAAAAATAAAAAGAATCAGCAATTCTTTTGTCTGAAAAGAAAAAGAACCAAGCACTCTTTTTGAAAGTTTCTTTTTTCCAGTAGATAATCCTGAATTATACTTAGTTTCTAAATTTCATTTTAGATTTAACAAGTACAAGTGCATGTTTGTTATATGGGCATCTTGTGTACTGGTAGAGATTGGACTTCTGGTATCCCCATTCCCCAAATAGCGAATACTGTACCTGACAGGTAGTTTTAAAACTCTTGCCTCCCTTCTCATTTCCTCCCTTTTTAGGTCACTGGTGTCTATTATTTACATCTTTATGTCCACGAGTGCTCACTGTTTAGGTTCCACATATAAATGAGAACATGTGGTGTTTGGTTTTCTGTTTCTGAGTGAGTTCACTTAGGATAATGGCTTCCAGCTCTATCCATGTTGCTGCAAAGAACATGATTTCTTTCTTTTTTTTATTCCTCTGCTGAGATTTCCTATCTTTTCATTATATCATTGAGCACAGTTATAATAGCTGCTTTAACTCCTTGTCTGATAATTACCACATCTGAGTAATTCTCAAACTGAAAAATATCTGAAATAAAAATAACTAAATGAGCACACAGAATAGAGATGACAGAATAAAGAGAAAATTTGAAGAGAGAACAGTACAAACATTCAATCTGAAGAACACAGGGAAATATATATATCAGAGTCCCAGAGACTTGTGAAATTGCATCCAAAGGTCTAACATACATGTAAATGGAATCCCAGAAGAAGATGAGAGAGAAAATGATTTTTAAAGATTCAAAGAAGTAATGTCGAAGATTTCTCAAATTTAATGAAATAAATTATTTCACATATTCCAAGAGCCCAGTGAACACCAGACAGGATATATGTGACAAAGTGTGTCTAGGAACATCATAGTCAAACTGCAGAATACTAAAGATAAACTCTGGAAAGCATCCAGAGAAAAACAATATATTATATAGAGGGGAATAACAATGTGAATACTCTGAGTTCTTTTAGAAACCACAAAAGTCAGAAGTTAGTGGAATAATATCTTTGAAGTTCAAGAAGAAATAAAAATATCCATTTATTCAGAATTCTACATTCCGAAAAAATTCTTCTAAGAATAAAGATGAAATATATTTTCAGGCAAAAGTAAATGTAAGAATTCATTATCAATAAACTTGCGCTATAGAAAATGCTGTAGAAAATTCTTCAGGCTGAAGAGAAATGCTACCAGATACAAACACAGATCTTCAGAAAGGTATGAAGAACATCGGAAATGATCAAAGTTACACTGGATAAGTCATTTAAAAACAAACTTAAGTGTAAGTATTATGTATTTTGGAGCACCTTGAAACTATTTAGAGGTCATTTGATGCCTGACAAAGGATCCTCAGCACTGAGTGAATTATCTGACTAAGTTAGCCCCTACTGGGAAATATCCAAAGTTGTCAGGTGAAATTGCCTCCATTTAGGGGGATTATATATTTCAAATAGTTTTTTAAATAATTAATGCTGATAGTTATTACTTCAGCTAGTATCCTCCTTTTTCATTCATTTTATCAGGAAAAAATGATTTCTATCTTAAGTTATCACTGAGAATAAATAAAAGACCCTTTAACAAATGAGCTATTCATTATCATCACTGATAGTTAAGAAGTAGTAAAAAAATCAGATGCTAACATAGTATTTCCCATGTGCTGCAGGGACAATTACTTAAAGTAGAAGAAAATAATGACTTGCTTGAGAAAAATGAACTTTAAAGGGCTGTGTCAAGAGAGAGATTTGCTATGTCTTATTCAAACTCAATGCACAGAGAACAATAAAGAAATTTCTCATTTCTGAGAATTCATGCTATTTCAGGAGCCTGATTTTCAGTTATCATCAAAGAGGCGTTACTGAAAAGGTGATTATAATGAGGTCTGATATTGGCAAATTCAAATATTGTACAACTTACAGCAGCAGGAAAAGTCATGGCTTTCTGGTTGCCTTAACAAAAACGTAGACTATCAGAGAATATAAGCAGAGATCAACTCTCAATGTACAAACATGTCACCTAACCCTGGGAAAGTTATTGTGTTTCTTAGAAGAGGAAATTGTGCTCCTTCTAGGAAAATGTCCCAGGGCAGGAAGATCTGAGAACTAAGACATGTCCTGTAGCTGCTCAGCACCCACAAAACTATTTCTGCTCCCAGTTAGGCAAGAAAGCACAATCTCTTCTTAGAAACATAAAAAGTTAAATAACGATGTACTACAGCTTATCTAGAGGTCTTTTACATCTTTAAAAATCCCTAGATATATAACAGACCTATGGGCAAATTTTACTTCAATGTCTCAAAACTACTTCAGGAGCAAGAATTACTTTAGAGTTGCTTTAGCAAAATGAAGGTAAGAAAAACTAAGGGGAAGGGTTTCATAGGTTGTTCAGTTAGTCAGGCAAAGTGGCAGAACTCAGAGCCCTCTGTCTACTAGACAATCCTTCTTAGCTACAAAGAAACTCTGGGTTATCATTTTTTTCTTCTATAAATACCCAATACTATATCACATGGATGAGATAAAGCCAAATAAAACATTAGAGGTTATGAGATACCATACTAAAGTTAAGGGGAACATTTGGTCAATGACAGTACTCCCCTCAAAAAGGGAGATTTTAATTCTTTGAAAATATTACCATTAAAGTACTTGATATCTAAGATATTGTTTTCTCCATTTTCTGGTTAGATCAGAAAAGCACGACTTCGGGGAGCAAACCCTAACAAATACCTCCCAAGTGAAGGGCTAAAAAGTGGCATGGACCTGAGGAAGGCACCCTGCCTAGTTTGGACATAGGTGAAGGCAGGGGGAGGCTCTGAGTTGCTGAAGTGAAGACAGCAAAGAAAATATCTGCCCCCAGATTTGCCCCATTTCCCATTCTAACATTTGGGTTCAGTGCTGAATCCAAAAGCGTGGCAAGGGCATATAGAAATATCTTCTAGCAATTTGCATTTGTAAATAGCTACCTGAAATTGACAGGGTCATATCACTGATGGACTACATTCAAAAAAGTAAGACAGCCCTTCTAAAGTTTTTATACTACTCTCTTGCCCACAGTAGATCTATGGTGTTTTTCATTTCGACGGTGGACTGTTAGTGATTTCTGAAAACACATTATAATGACTTTGAGTCTGTTCTAACAAACAGTAACTTTTTCTGAAGCTTAGAAAATAACACACTACTCCACAGTGGAGGACAAAGCACTTTTATACAGAATAAAACTGAAACTCAAGACAGGAAAATGCATGAAAAAAACCACTTTTGTATTAGCTGACATTTTTGATTTATCATAAAGTAAGCAAATTACATATTAATTATCTAACTACAGTTTCACAACATTTGTATGGACTTAAATTCATCTGATTCATGTTTTATGATAGGAACATTATCCAGAAGATTAAAGTCCCCTATTAAGTGTAACAAAATTTTACTTACCTGGACTTTCAACATTAACAGGAAACTTGGCGGGGGGAGGGGTCGGATGAGGGAATGGAAAGGAGCAGAGGATAGGGAGATAGCTTTTATACTTATGTGGACGTTTGATTCTGAGATATAATTTAATACAATGAAGCAAAGCACAAACTCAGGCTCTTAATTAATGTCTACTGTATGACACAAAATGGAAATACAAGTTAGGTTGATCCAAACTGTGTTAGTGTGTTTTTGATGGCTGAAGACCATAAGCTGAGATTAGTGCAGATGACTCCTAAAACAAGGGTATGTGGATGACTTGAATATCTATCTGCAAACAGTTCTTCAGAGTTTGGAATGGAAGGCCTGTAAATCTAGAGAGAAAGTTATTTTAGCAATCACAGTATTTCATTTTATAAGAATACTAGCAATTATCAAGTGCTTTTTCCTCTGGCTCAATGGCATAAAACCTCATTGTAGGGAGGATGCAAGGTGGTATCTCCTAGTGTTTATTGCTGTGGCTCTAGTTTTTAATACATCAAGTTTTAGCTGCTCATCTAGACCAGCTTGGGAGAATATGTAGGTTTTAAATGATTCTATTGAAAAAGAATTCTCACAACACAGAAAACTACCAGTAAAGTCACTGTAGACATTAACTTTTAGCAAGGGGAGGCACTTTAGCCTTCTCTTACAACCCTTTGCAATTGTATTAGCAGGAGCCTCACACACATATAAATCAGGAAAGCAAAGCAATGAAAAAGACTCATTAGCAAGCTAGTCTGCATGACATACGCTACCAAAGTTAGTGCCTAAGCTCCCTGAAGGTGGGACTTTTTCTTCTTACTCCATAACTTCTCTCTCAGCAGAGTAAGTGAATAAGTACTTTGTGTCATAAGGAAGTCACTGGCTGACCTGTTCCCAAAGGCAACTGGTAAAAGGGCTAAATGTCAGAAACTTCCACCTTGATGAAACTCTTGATTTATGAGTTGCAGCTTCAATATCTAAGTCACAAAAAAGCTAGTCTAGTTGATGAAGTTTTTGAGACACTCTAATTTTCAGTGGGGTGCTAAGAGGCAACAACAATTTAAGAGGACAGTTTTTTCACTTCCCACAGGATACCTCATTTCAGTCCTCAGAGTTGCCTATTATCAAGTGAAAGTTTACAGAGAATAAAAAACCAAACAAGAACAAAAATAAAAACAAAAAAAAAACCCTCTGACTTAAAGAGGCACATCATAAAGTGGAAGACCTCTTTTATATTTAGGGAATGCAATGCCAGAGGAAGGTCATGACCTCTGTTCTACTCTCAGTTGTTTTACTTATCAAGATTGGGGTATTCACAGTGGACCTTCATTTAATCCGATCAAACAGGCAGAAAGCCATTTTTGAGGTTTCTACAAAGTCTACACGGCAAAGTATGAAATGTAGTTCTTGGCTAGTCCCACCAGTCATGTACTTTATTCTCATCACTCTGCCAAGGAAGTTCTGCTACAATATTGGGTAATAAAGCTCTCCATTCTCTACAGGCCCAGAAAAATGTCCAGCTCACTGGCACAACTATCTTTATTGTGAACCTAATTAAACTCAAGTATACACCCACCAGATAGGTAGGCTTGATATAACACCACAGAGCCTTGATGAATAATGTTGATGGGTAATATTTTATTGCAATGTAGTTTACAAAAGGACTGTGGCCTAGGCAAGTCAACACTCCAACCAGAAGCTCCCTTTCTCCTATGAAAAGGCAACATCGTACTGGCAGGGCTTCCCTCAAAGGATGGGGTAGTTCACAGTTTCTTCTAACCCTTAAGAGGGATACAAGTCACCTGTGTATTGAAGGGAAAGCAGGCACTTAATGCCTGTGCTGCTTTTCTATAATTACAAGACACATTGAGCATTTTTCTCTCAACCTTTATTCTTTTGAACTGAAGAGTCTGGATATTTGATACTAAGTGTATGAAACGCCACTCCTCTTTTTGATCACTTTTGTTACCTTTCTACCTCCCTGACTGCAAAGGGCATTTCATCCTGTGTTGTATGTCATAATGCCTGAGACAGAGAAAGTGATCAGTAAACATTTGAATCACAAAGTTGAATTCTGTTTGTTGAGGGTCAACAACATGAGGTAGCCCTGGAATTCTACAATCGTTTTGTACCACAGTAAGAGAACAGCTTCTATTTTTTTTTTCCTATTTTGTCTTCTTAACAAAGACAAATAAACAAAAAACTAAGTAAAGATCCTATTGGCTTTTTGACTCTATCAACCCAATAAATGGATGTCTTCAGGGATTTCTCTCTAGTGAGTCTCAGGTCCCTTTGTTGTGCCAGAGTTGAAGCTCAGAGACTATCAGTTTATGAACACGGTTTGGTTTATTTTCCCCTAAATACTCTTCATGGTTGGCTTTCAAATTGTTCCCATACAAACTATCTCATATGTTTTCATGAAGGACAAAGAGAATAGATTACTATCTTTATTTTATAGATTAAGAAACAAAGGTCCATAAAGGTTAAATGATTTGCCCAAGACCACAAGGTAGTTTGTACCAGAGATCAGAGTGAGAAGAATAATTTGTAGTCCACTTGTTAACTTTGTAATTTTGTGTAAGTCACTTAACATTTTTTGTGTTTCAGGTTTTTTATGTATAAAACATGAATTCTATACCTATATCCTTACGAAGCTGATAATAATAAATTGATGTAATACTATTTACTTTTTCAAACTGTTTACACATTTATTAACTCATTTAGTCCTATAAGACTAGTTTCATTATCTCCAGTTTATAGATGAGGAAATAGAGACTGAAAAAGGCTGAATAACTTGCTCGAAATCACACAGCTATAATGTGTCAGGGCTGAGATTTGAATTCATGTCTGACTCCAGGTTCAATATTCTTTCCACTCCACCATCTAGTGAGGCCCATACAGGTAAGAAAACCAATGTGGAAGTACTCTATAGATGTAAATGTCTTATAAATGCTACTAAAAAGTTAAGGAAAATGAAAGCTAGCATTGATAGATATAATGGGACTGCTACCGGACTGGCAAAGAGGACTCAGAAATGTACTTGAAAAAGTTGCTGCATATATGGATTGAAAGTATCAGAACTGGATAAGAAAGCTGCCCCTAGGGACAAAAGAACTTGAGGAATATGCCATTTGCAATGGCAGATCAGTGAAACTTCCCATCACATATATTTCAGTGTTATGCTAAAAAATGTCACCTAAATACAAGCAGAGAGATGTGTCAACCTTAACCTGAAATCAGAGTCCTCTGTTACCTTTAAAGTTGCCACCTATAAAGATCACTAGATGGGTTTGATAAAAGAAGCTCAGAAATTTCAATGCTCCGTGTAACACCAGGTAACTTCCAGCCTCAACTGTCAAGACATTCTAAAAAATGTAAGACAGCCCTAGTATTACTAACATTGGAAGTATAGGTCAATAATTATCGTTGTACCTAAAACTAGCTAGCTTAGAAAAGTAAACTTGTAATTAACCCAGTTACATTTTCACTACTAAAGTTTTCATCCAGCAGAACGCATTCAAGATAACACATGCACATGTATTACCCTTTTGACAGCAGGTGGTCTGGACACAGCAACAGGCTATAGAACATGCCTTAGTGTTTCATTAGGGCCTTATTGTGACCATGGGAGCTTGGCACTATTTAATTCTGGCTAAACTCCAAATCAGTAACTTGCTAAAGAAAGAAACTGTCCCCCTGAGGGGCCGCTAGAGTAAAAAGTTACCAACCTCAGCTTGTTTGCACCAAACGCTGATATTTTTACGTTGGGCTTTTGTGAAGTGGTCCCATGCCTTCTGCTTGGAGGCGGAATGGTACACAGCCACTATCTGCTCAACTGCAGTGTTGAATCATCAGTTGGATCAGGCCAGAGTATCATCCAGGGATGGCAAAAGAGAGGGGGAAATAAATAAGATAAAAGAGAAGCATCAGTCTTGTATCTTCTTGGTATGACACTATACTACGCTGTTGTTGTGCTTGGAAAAGGCTACATGCATTGGAGTACTCTGATATCAAAGGGGCCTCAAAGGATGAGACATCATTAAACAGAAAGAAAAAAAGGGAACTCCAGAAGTTTGGGGTAAAATAGCAACTAAGGTTTTAATATGAGCAATGTGTATGCATGTAGGCAGGAGAGGCAAGAGTTGTAGTAAATGTTTTAGTTTAGTATTTAGTTTAGCACTATTGACCCCACACAGAATAAAGCAAAGGGCAAACTGTACCAGCAAATTTCTACCATTGGTTCCTTCCATAATCTAGCCCTTGGAAATAAGCTTGGATGCTTCATCAGAATTTATCCTTTTACTATTCCGAGGTATGTTTAACCAGAAATATCATATCAAAACCTATGATGGGTTGAATCTCTTTTAAGTCTACCTAGATAGACTCATTGACTGGAGAAATACAAGTTTTATGGAAGAATACTGTGTATGTGCAGTCCTAGAGCATATTTTTCATGGTCTCTTAAAATGCCAAACAGAGAAGTGTGTACAAATATTCTGGGGCTTTATCCTAACCGGTTCAAGAGAGCGGAAGCTTAGGATGTTTTTGAGAAATAAAAAGCAACACAGGAGCCCCTGTCTGGCTGGGTATTCACAGTATGAAAATCCAGAGGTGTTATTTTTTCTTTACAGCTCTGTTTGCACCCTGTATACTAATGATTTAAGGATTTCTATTCCTATGATGCTTGCTGCTCTCTTTTTCTGCTTATTCTTAAGTCCTGAAGACATGTGCTTTCACTTCCTAGATTTTATGCCCATATATACTTTCAAAATACAAGTGGCAAATGGAACAACTCCTCCTTAATCCCAATTATGTATGAGTCAAGTATGGGAAGTCAAGTATGGGAAGAGTAGACCATAATTGTTTAAGAGCAAAGTCATAAAATTGCACCCTTATTTTTAAGGTGAATGCAGTTCCTTACTGAAAAGGTTTGAGTGCATACTTTTACAATATGGTGAACAAAAAGCATGACTTGAGAATGTATTTGATCTAGCTCAGCTAAGAGACCCTAGATAGGTTTGGAGTGATACTTCTTTTTGAAAATGGCTATTTTGGTGACTTCTCATCGCATCCCAGTATCTATGACATCCAGCAAAGGTAGTGGAAGAAAGGAAACTAAACACAAAATGCAGAAGTAGCAAATTTGTTTTTTCTTCAACCAACTTAGGAAATATAATTACATTTATCATTAAAAGCTTATTACATGACAGTAATGATGTAAATCTGAAGAAAAGCAGTTTCAAAATGCTGACGCCACATCGTAACTTCAGTAATAAAATATGCAACCCTCCACTGAGGCCTGGGGCTGTAAAACTATAAGATGTGGCCTAAGTATCAGTGTTTCTCAGGAGTTGAAGCAGATATTCCAGAGACAATGAAAACAGGAGGTGCCTATTTGTAGCCTGTGAAACTGAAGCTTGGGCATTTGGCAATAGAAGAGCACAAGATAGGGAGGAAGAGAGCCTCGGTTCTTGACACAAGATGGCTCTGTAGGCATGAGTTCCTGTGGAGAGCAAGTGGTGACTAAGTGAAGTGCCCTCTCATCCTTCCAGTAGAACTCTAACTTCCACTCACATTGAATGAGAATGCCAGAAAGAGCCTGCTTGAACTTCTCCTTTGCTTCTTCCATGTCTTTCTCATGAGTAGCTTTCTCATTCACCAGGCGGCGGACATGGCTGTTGGCTGACTGGATCATGGAGTAGAAGTTGTTGGCACTGCGACGGTTTACCTCTCCTCGCTCTATCCAAGTGAGCAAGGTCTGTACGGCTTCTGAGAATTTGGAATCATCTGTAAAAGTAAAAAAAGGATTTAGTTTTAGAATAAGGCTACCATGGCCTTTTGGCAGTTGTGGTTAAACAAACTGCCAGGGATGAGGAGCCATACATGCACATATGTGTGCATGCAAGCAGCAGGCAAGTAGACAGATCAGAGGAATGAAAGACTCAAAAGTTGTTAGATTTGTTGTAGTCTATGAAGGATTTTCAGAAAGAGAAATGTCACTTCTTTCCTCAACAAAAACTCCTCTGTACTGATATTATGGTTTTTCACATATCGCAAATTTCTTATCCTCTCTGAGTGTGTGTGTGTGTTTGTGTGTGTGTGTGTGTGTGTGTGTGTGTATGTGTGTGTACGTGTGTGTATGTATGAGAGAGAGAAGAGAAGAGAAGAGAAGAGAAGAGAAGAGAAGAGAAGAGAAGAGAAGAGAAGAGAAGAGGAGATATGAATTAGTGAGGGAACTTCAGAATTCTACAACCCTGTGTTTTAACGAAGAAAAGTAAACTTGAGACTTGAGACCTGAGTTTAATTTGAGTTTGACAGGAACTTTACCCTGGGTCTATGGAATTACAGTGTTAGAAGGAGTCCTGGAAAAAAGTGAAGTGGGTAATTCTTTAGGTATAAACACTTATATCTTTGACCTTTTATAATATCACTCCTGCATCCAATCCACAGTTCTAGGCCTTCCACTCAGTCCCAGTCACAATCTATTGTGATGCAATTCATTTTATTTTTATATTTATTCTCATTCTTTTTCTCTTGCCTGAGGAACTCTCCAAGTAGATTTGTGCAGCTACTTAGGAGTTATTCTCGGATTAGTTAAGATAGTAGCACAGCTCTTCCAAAGTTTCTGGTTCAGCTCCCCAGATGGCTACTTATACATTTTGTTGTTAGACTCCTGAGAGGGAAAGTCCATTAGCAACCACTGAAGTCCCATACTAGGGCTTCACATCCTTCTCTGACTAGAAACCCTTATGTCAAGTGGAAATTTGTTTTACCGCAATTTGATCTTCTTGCCTCTTTGCCTTTTTTTCAGTGCAGACATATAACAAGTGGTCAGTCGCCCTTTATAGCAGGCTTTCACTTCATCACTTAGATAAAGTTTTTATGTTGATGCTCAGTTCTTGCTTCTCTTGAGGGCCACAAAGCCAGCAAATTCATCTTTTTTAAAACTTAAAGTGATTTTTTTTGGTGTTGTGTATAGGCAAGTCTTGGAACTGGCATCTTATCAAACCTTTCAGCTTTTTCAGTTTTTCAAAATATATCATTTTTTCTGTGGATCTATTCTGGACTCTAGGTTTTCTGCTTATCCCTTACAGAAGGTAAAAAAAAATAAACCCAAAGGGATTTCTTAAAATTCTTAAATGTGTGAATCCCTTAGGCTACGTGGCACAGATGAGTAGTGAATGAGACCTATCTGGAAAGTAGAATTAGCAACATCTAGCTGAACTGGAATTAAAAGAATAGGGAAAATTCCTACCATTAGAGCTGGATTGGTGTCATCAATAAGATCAATTTGGTACCAGCATTCATTCAATAAAATAAACCATAGTCAGAAAATGAGAAAGACTGGATTCGAGCTACTAGGACAGGAGAACAGGCAGGGCAATTAATGTTAAATTAGTGAAATGGCTGGCAGCAAAGCAAGGGGAACAGGAATCAAAACTAATGGGAAAGTAGTCTGATTTAGGAATGTTTAGAAGTCTCCATAGTCACTGTGTAAAATAAATTGACCTTTTGAAGTTATTAAAAAAGTCTTTTTTGTAAGAGATAGTGGCTAAGTCCTTTAGTAATCTAAGAAGATTGTACACTGTGACTACTTTCTGGACCTCCATTTTCTCATCTTTAAAATGGTAATTGCACCAGAGTTTTTCAGGCTTACATCAAGTTCTATCATCTTGATTCACTCATTTGACTTAAAATTAAAACATAACTTGTATCCACTATGAAAGGGGACACATACAGGTCCCAAGTCATTGAATATACTTAAAATTCCCTGATGTGGAAAAGTGAGAAAAACCTGTTTCTTCCTAGTCACTTGTATCTGGAGAGAGAAATGTCACCCCTTGAGACAATGAAGGAGCAGAGTCACAGGTGACAGGGACAAATTTTCTGGTTCTTGAGTTATTAGGTACACTTCTCTATCTGTTAGCTTTCATCAAACACAAGAAAGGCTTAGAATTCATTAGTAGGAAATTCAAGGGGTAACTCAACAACACAATTGTAGTTACTAAACTTTCCTAAAGAAAAAAGTTCTTTAAACCATGAAGCTTGAGTATCTTCCATACCTTTTAGTTTTTCGGCAACAATGCTGCATTCGTGATCTGAATAGTGGACCACTGGAGGCGGGGATGGTGGGCGCAATCTTTCTTCTTCCATCCTTCTACGGTGCCGCTCCTCTCTAGCTAGCATACGCTGTTTACACTCCCATTCATATAGGTCATCTCGAGCTTGTGCGAAATCAACATGGAGCCGGCCTGTGTCCTTCTTGTCAGTGCTAGAGCCCAGGCGAATGCGGTAACCTAAGTTCACAAGATGGAGATGGAGAGAGAGAGACAGAGAGACAGAGAGACAGAGAGAGAGAGAGAGAGAGAGAGAGAGAGAGAGAGAGAAAGACCGCACACACATAAGAGAGAAATGAGTGTGCAACTGTTAATACCTTTCCAAGTTCAGTGTTTCAGATGTGACTGCAGCAGTTCCAAGTAACCATATAACCTCAAATTCCCTTTCCATATAGCACCAAGGGTTGAGAAGGCTTGGTGGCTCAGCCTGTAATCCCGTGCTTTGGGAGGCCGAGGTGAGTGGATTGCCTGAGCCCACAGGTTCGAGACCTGCCTGGGCAACTTGATGAGACCTCGTCTCTACAATAAATCAAAAAATTAGCCAGGTGTGGTAGCGCACGCCTGTAGTTCCAGCTGCTTGGAAGGCTGAGACAGAAGGATCGCCGGAGCCCAGCAAGTCAAGGCTGTGGTGGCCCGAAGCATGCCACTGCACTCCAGTCTGGGCGACAGAGTGAGACTCCAACTCAAAAAAAAAAGTGACTAAAAACTCTGGTGTCTTTAATAAATTCAAGAGTGTCAGTCATACCATCACATAGACTTGGGTAAAATTTAAATGTATTGACTTGGTATTTTAATCCCTAAAATTGCTTCCTAAAAGCACTTGGCAACTTTGAACCATATTTTTTTCTGAAAAAAAGTAAACATGATGGGGAGTGGTGTGAGACCTAGGTGACATGTAATTTGGGGTCCTTAAAAAAGAAGAGGTAGTGTGGTTGTAATATAGTGGTATAGGACTGGGATTCAGAAAAACAAGATTCAACTCCCTACCTCCCATTTTTATGCCAGCTGTACTACCCAAGTCATGTCTCTGAAAAAAGGGGGGAAAATTTTTAAGTACTATTTAAGTTTCAGGAGCTGAGCTAGATATTTCCACACATTTATCTCATTTCATTCTCAGCACAATCTTGCACAGTAAACATTTTACCAAAGAGAAAACTAAGCATCAGAGAGATGAGAGAGGTTAAGCAGCTTGCCCTGGGTCAAATAACGTAAATGCTAGAGCTGGGACTTGAAATCAGGATGTTAGACTCCAAATCCATTGTGCTTTCTTTATTCTAACCTGTCTCTCAAGAATAATACCCAACATAGACTTTTGCTTCTGGCAAAGATAGAGTAATAGGGATTAGATTTACCCTCCTCCCTTAAACAATAAAAAATATAAATAAAATATATAAAATATTTTTTAAGACACTGGACATCAGGGAATGAAGACCGTGTTCACTGAGAGATAAGAATCAAGTAAAGTGCTCCTTATGATTGTCCAGCGTATTTCCTGGAGAGAGTTTCAAACCTTAGCACAGGGAGGGGAGCTCAGAGCATGGTAGCCTTCCAAAGTTGAGGAGATTAAACTTAAACTTGGAGTCCAGGGAGACTATGGCCAATAGAGTCTGTAAGACTCCCAGAAAGAAGGAAGTTGCACAGAAAAATAACTTCAGAGATCTGCAGCGGTCCCTCCACTATTATTTAGCTGGGTATTAATGTCTGCGTGTGTGTGTGGGAACTACCTGAATATTAGCGGTAAACAATCCCTGGAGCTCTCACAGGGTTGGGAATAGCTCCTTTTCCCACCAGCCGCAGCAGGAAAACTTATATTCAGAGTGTCAGGCAATCAGGAGGGTTTTGTCTTAATACTGAAGAAAAATTAGACCTAGAGTAAACTCCTCTGGTCCTGCTGAACAAAGCCTAAGAAGCAAAACCTAATTTCCCAAGTTACTTAGCTGCATTATAGAACAAACCTAAAAAAAAAAAAAAAAAGAAAAAGAAAATGTGCCACTAAATAAGTTAAAATTTACAATGTCTGGTAGTCAATAAAAAAAAATTACCTGGTATGCAAAGAAGAAGGAAAATATAACCCATAATAAAGGTTGTAAAAATTAGTCAATCCAAATGGATCCAGAAGTGCCACAGATAATATAATTAATAGGTTAGGACATAAGAACAACTATTACGCTGGGCGTGGTGGCTCAAGCCTGTAATCCCAGCACTTTGGGAGGCTGAGGTGAGAGGATTGCCTGAGCCCGCTGGTTTGAGATCAGCCTGGACAACATGGTGAGACCTCATCTCTACAACAAATCAAAAAATTAGCCAGGCATGGTAGCGCACGCCTGTAGTTCTGCCTACTTGGAAGGCTTAGGCAGAAGGATCACTGGAGCCCAGCAGGTCGACACTGGGTGGTTGTGAGGGTGGTACCTTAGTTCAGCCTGGGTGATAGAGTGAGACTCCAACTCAAAACAACAACAACAACAACAACAACAACCCCAACTATTAAAATTAGATTTAACATGCTCAAGAAGTTAGAGAAAAGATTAAACATATTTAGTGGAAGCAAAATAGATATAAAAAGGGCCAAAATCAGACTTCTAGAGATTTAAGCTATAACATCTGAACTGAAGAAAAAAAAATTACTGGATAGGACTGTTGGCAAATTAGACATTGCATAAGAAAAAAATAATGAACTTTGGGGCTCCCACAGTCTGAGCATTCTACTGCTGCCTCAGCGTTCTGCCTGCCCCTGCCCCTCCTTGAGAGTTCTGCCAGTGATCTGGGGATCAGTCCATCTCTCCTTATCACAGCCAGCACCCAAATCCTGGGGACCTGAGAATAAGTTTGCTGGCCCAGTCCCAGACCAGTGATTCCAGGACTCATATACACCCTCTAGTGGGTCATCTAGGGGTCTAGGGATTGAAGGATTGCATAGTCCAGTCTACCACCACTGGCACCTAACCACTCTTCCCAGAGTCTGAGGTTGGGCTGACTCAACCAGCTGACCCCTCCACAGCTGACACCCACCCACATATATTGAAAGGCAGAGCCCTCCTCATCTCTACTTGAAGCAGCAGTGTTCCCACATCAGAGAACTAGTGAGCTACAAAGCTGTCTGTATAGGGCTGAGGGATGAAGTCCCTCCCTGAAGTCACTCCTGTAGAGGACCCCACTCAGGGTTGGTGTCTGGAGTCACTCCTATGGGTAACCCCTTTCAGGGCTGGTGCCTGTGCTCTTGAGCTTGGTGGTCCAGCTCCACTCAGCTTTGTCCCCCACCACTCCTGGTGATAGGGAACTCAGAGTACTAAAAATTCCACAGACCAGTCTGTTACCTATCTGAACAGCAGAGAGCACCTCCCAGTAAATAAAGATTAAGTACCTACCCATCTATTTCTGCTACAGTCAGCACTTACTGCCCTGGAGGTTGAACTGTATAAACCAGTACAAAATCTGCTGACAGAAATGCGCAGGGCTAAAGGAGCAAAGACAAAGGATCCTACCCAACATACACTAAGGCACACCCCCAAGGGGGAAAAAGTCTCACCTAAACAAAATCCAGCATAGGAACTCTGGCACCATGAGAAAAGAATGCTCTTTAGCAATGGATCCTAACTAAAATAAAAATTCTGAAATGACAAGATAAATAATTCAAAATATGGATTGTAAGAAAACTCAATGAGATCCAAGAGAAAGTTGAAAATCAACACAAAGAAATCAGGAAAACAATGCAAGATATGAAAGAAGAGACAGATATGTTAAAAATCAACAACAGAATTTCAGGAAATGAAAATGTCACTGAAGGAGGTACAAAATATAGTTAAACGCTTTAAAAACAGACCAGATTATGAAGAAGGAAGAATTTCAGAGCCTGAAGACTGGTCTTTTGAATTAACCCAGTCAGATGAATATAAAGAAAAAAAGAATTTTAAAAATGAACAAAGCCTTCAAGAAATATGGGCTTATGTAAAGCAACCAAATCTATGAATAATGGGCATTCCTGAGAGAGAAGAAGAAAAAGTAAAAAGTGTGGAAAACATATTTGAGGGAATAATCCAGGAAAATTTCCCTGGTCTTGCTAGAGATGTAGACATCAAATACAAGAAGTTCAGAGAGCACTTGGAGATACTTTGCAAGATGAACATCACCAAGGCATATAGTCACCAGACTACCTAAAGTCAGCATGAAGGAAAAAATTCTGAAAGCAGTAAGAGAGAAATGTTTTTCTCACCTGCCCAACTGGATTATAGGAAGATTGGGATCTTGGATGTGTGAATTTAGTAATACCTTAAAATGTAACTGCAAGCCATTATCCTAAGTGAAATCATTCAGAAAAAGAAAAGCAAATACTATATGTTTTCACTTATCAGAGTTAAACAATGAATATAAAGACGTAAATAATACACGGAGGGTGGAAGGGGGTGAAGGTTGAAATATTACCTATTGGGTAAAATGTTCACTATTTGGTTGATGGGTACACTAGAAGCCCAAACCTCACTACTATGTAATACAGCCATATAACAAATCTGAACATGTACCCTTGAATCTATAATTTTAAAAATAATGAATTGAAGACATAGCAATATAAACTATCTATAACATAAAGAAAAAGACTGAAAAAAAGAACAGAGTACCAGTGAAACAATTTCAAGGGGCTTAATATATGCCTAATTGGAGCACTGAATGAGAGGGGAGAGGGGTAGAAACAAAAAAACATATTTCAAGAAATGAGGGGAAAACAATTTCTAAATGTGATGAAATCTCACAGATCCAAGAGTTCAATGAACCCTAAGCATGAGAAACATGAAGAAAATTACACCAAGGCATTCATAATCAAGTTGCCCAATACCAGCAATAAAAAATACATTAAAAGCAGCCATAGACAAAAGATATATTATGTACAGAGAAATGAAGATAAGGATAACATGATATTTTTTGTTGGATACAATACAAGCAAGAAATTAGTCGAACATCTTGGGCAGGGGGAAGCTGGAACATAGAATTTTATGCTCAGAAAAATATCTTTCACAAAGAAAGGTGAAATAAAATCTTTTTCAAAAACTGCTGAAATAATTCATCAGGAAAAGACCTGCACTACAAAAAATGTTAAAGGAAATTCAAGCACAGGGAAAATTACACCAATGGAAGTTTGCATCTATACAAAGGGAAGACAAGTATACATAATGTATGATTCCATTTATATAAAGATTTAGAAAATGCACACTAATCTGATAGAGAACAGGTAAATGGTTGGCTGTGGGGAAGCGGGGAGGGATAGGAGGACAGAATTATAAAAGGGGTATGAAGCAAGCTTTTGGGAGTGGTGGACATATTCATTATTTTGATTGTTGGTGATGATTTCACATCTGTATACATATATAGAATATTATATAATTATATTTTTGAAATATGTGAAGGTCTTTGGATGTTAATTATTATAACTCAATAAAACTGTTATGAAAATATTACTTAGTAATACAAAACTGCCACACATTTTTAAAGAAAGTTTGCACAAGCAAACGTTTCTAGGGCCCTTTAGAGTTTACAACGCACTTGTACATCCATTCATCTTATTTAACCATCTGAGCCATCAACAAAATAGGACCACTAATAATTGCCTTGCCTATTCTCCCAGACTGCAGAGACGATCAAAGAACAGAATGATATGAAAGCTCTATCTATATAAACCCCACTGAAGATGCTATGCTATGGGGTGGGTACACTGTGAACAGTACCAGCTCCCAAAGGTGTTCCAACTCCAATGTAAAAAAATGATTATCTCCCCAGTTTCTACCCTCCTTTATAAGGAATTTTTGTTTGTTTTAGCTGCTTTCTTTTACAGTGTGAGATAACAGCCACACTATTCAGGAGATTGCTAGCACTTGTGCTCTTTCAAGGGCTAAGTCCAACTTTAAAGGGCCAAATTTAGTTACTTTCATATCACTGACCAGATCCCCTTTCCTTTGGCAGTCCTAAGAATGTTTCTAGGAGGTGGCTGTTAACAAATGGATGCTTTCTGAGAAATGTATCATCTTTTATGTAAAGCTATGCAGAGTTTTCTGAGACCTTTATGTTCTTATTAAAATAGTCTATTGTGAAATGGTCTGTTATCATTGCTAAGTGCTGTTGAATCGTTGGAGTTACATTCTACAGCACTTAACAACTGTAATAAGAGTATTTTGCATCTACCTCCTCCTCTCCTTCCCCATGTTACTAGCCTACTTTTTCAAATCCTCATTACCTTTTCCCTGACCTATTGCAACAGGCTTTTAACTGACCTCCTCTCCTTCTCCTCTAATACTGTTTTACACAAAGCTGTCGAATTAATCTTTCAGAAACAATTATCTTCCTTGTTCAAAAATTTCTTCAACAATTCCCTATTACCTGAGGAATAAAGACCCACTGTTAAGCCTTTCAGAATCTGCTAACAACTGATGTGTTCCCTCCTCCTTTTATGTCTACTTAATACACAATTCACTACTCACTGTTTCCTGAATGTTTTCCAAAGCTCACCACCTTTGTACCTTTGCTCATGCTGTGTCTACCCTCACTGTTCACAAACAAATGTTTTCTCTTTGTCAAAGACTTGGTAGAAAAGCTATCTTCCTTGACACCCCCAGCTAGGAGTCAGAAATAATCTCATTCTCCTTCCCCCCTTCCTCCCTCACTTCTCCTCCATGGCATTCATAGCTTTTAATCTTTTATTATTATTAACAGTGAGTGTGTCTTATCAGTGTCTTAAGTAATGCCTAGCACTAAATAATTTTTTTCTTTAATAAATGAATGTATGACTGCATATTAATCTTACATTCATTAAAGGGAAGAACTGGGTTTTACTCATTTTCTACTCTGCATCTACAACAGCAGTTTATACAAAGGAGGTGCCCAATAAGCATCTGTTATATGAATAAACATGCTGTCATCATAAAACGTCTAGTACTCAATTCTTCCAAACCATTACTCTTAGGCAGGGAAGCAGTTAATTGTTCTAAGCCCTTTCCAATTACTCTGTCTTCTTCCTTCTGGCATATTTGTCCATTTCCCCACAAAAAACAATATCGATTTAAAATAAACCAAAGATCAGCTTTGGAACTTTATCTTAAGACCAACTCAAAAGGCAAAAGAGGCTTCACTTTACAATACTCATGACTCAGTTGCCCTGCTATGTGTTTGAATACTTGTCTTCCCTAAAACCGAAGTTGAAATTTAATTCCCAATGTAGAAGTATTGAGAGGTGGGGCCTTTAAAAGGTGATGGTGTCATGAGGGCTCCACCCTCCTGAATGGATTAATCCACCCATGAATTAATGGGCTATCATGGGGATAGGACTGGTGGCTTTATAAGAGGCGAGACCTGAGCTAGCATGTTAGCATGCTTGGCTCCCTCACCATGTGATGTCCTGGGCTACCTCAGGACTCTACAGAGAGACCCCACTAGCAAGAAAGCCCTCACCAGATGTATCCCCTAGACCCTGGATTTCCTAGACTCCATAACTGTAAGAAATAAATTATTTTTCTTTATAAATTATCCAGTTTCAGGTATTCTGTTTCAAACAGTAAAAAATGGACTAAGACACACCCCAAATCTGAATTTTCACCATGAACAGGACATTTTATGCAAAGTAATTCTTACTATCTATATTCCAACCACAGTACTATATAAGTGACTGGAACTTCTGCATTAGACTAATGTTACAGTTGATAACTTAGTTCCTAGTCACTACACTTGCCCATACCTCTCAGTATATTTCTGCCCAGGAGTAATGCTTCTAAAATGTAAATCAGACCATGTCACTCTGTTCCTTAAAATACTATAGTGGCTACCAGAATAAAATTCTTTATTATAGTTTATAAGACCCAGCAAGATTTGGTATTGCACACCTCTCAGACTTCATTTCCCTCCACCCTTCACTCATTCACTATGCTCCAGTCATACTAACCTTCTATCCTCAGTTTGAACATGCCAAATCCATTTTCATCTCAGGGCCTTTGCCTTGCTGTTCCTTATTTTGGGATGCACCTTCCCAAGATGTTCACATGGCAAGCTCTTCTTACATAATCCAAGTCTCAGTTCAACTGTTAGAGTAGACTTCCTTTTCTACTGTCTCTGAATACAATAGCCTTTTAAAATCTTCTTCAGAGCACTTATTAGTACTGAAATTAACTTCTTTATTGCATGTATATATAAATGTATGTTCATATATATATATAAAATGTTTTGTCATTTCCAGAATGTAATACCTTAATGACGGGAAGTCTGTCTCAGTCTTTCCCATATCCCCAGCAACCTAGCATTTTGCCAGCAGTCAATAAATATTTGATAACTGACTTCCCTAACTATTTTTGAGCATCTACTTTTGTGTCAGGTTATGTGCTAGGTGTTGGGGATTCAATGAACTCTTAAGGAGTTCACACTCTGGTGGGAGAGATGGATGTGGAAAGAGATAGTACTAGCTTGGTGCAATGGATGTCATGTTGGGAAGAAGCACCGGGTGCTGCTGAAGCACAGAGGACAGGGTGCATACACCAGCCCAGAGCAGAGTAGAGAGATAAGTCAGAGAAAGCTTTCTAGAGGATGCTGTGCTTGAACTGGAACTTTAGGACATGAAGATGTGTGTGTGTGGTGGATAGGGGTAGAAAAGGTGATTCTAGTCAGAGGAATAGGCCTAAAATACTAGGCACATAGTGGGAACTAGACTTCATTTAGTGTGGTTGGGACACAGTATATAAGGGAAGGACTGGGAGGTGACACTGAGTGGTAGAGCACATAATCAAGTCATGAGATACCACCTGCAAGGAATTTGAAGTTATCTTACAGACAATTGGAAGCTACTAAAGAGATTTAAAGGAAGAAGTTGGGTGGGAACATGCGCTTTCCATTGCCAAAGACAAGAAAGGGTAACATTAAGTTCAAACTTTAGCTGCTATGGATACAAATACCCTGATATCCAGTCTCTGAATTGTGCCTTGTGGGCACAATCCTCACAACTAAACACCTACCAGACAGATAAAGGGCTTTGTCCACCATATACTCCTCAGTAAAGCGAATGTGACAGAAATTCTTTTTGCTCTTCCGAATAGCAATGATCTCTCCACATTGTTCAAACACTTCCACGATTATTTGCTCTGTCCCATTTTCAGGCAGGCCGCCCACAAACACCGTTTTGCATCCTGGTGGTCTTTCTCGGGTTGCAGGAGGTGGAAGATCTAAGTGTAAGGGCAAAAACATTTGAAATTAAAATGTTTGCTTGGGACAGACCTCTTTGAAACCTCATGTTTCCCTACTTTCCCCATCAAACTTTTGCCTGAAAATGTCAGAAGTATGTGGTCTCTGAGGTGCTCACCTCTGCTCCACAGAAAATTGACTGCATGAACCTAAAAATCATTTTATTCAGTGGTTTGGTGATCATGATATATAGAGGATAAGGACCCAGGCCTGTCTGTCTGTCCCATCCAGAGCTCTTCATTTCTGTTCCTTACTTTTTTGTGACAATCCAGCTATTCCAAATTTTCAGTCATGTTTATTAAGAAGTTAGTGGGAGAAAATCCCACTCAGTTTAAACTTTATTTTCCAGAGTTCTCAGAACCAAGGTCCCAGAGAGAAAAGGTTTGTTTAATTCAGATTGTAGTTACTATATTCTCCCTGTTCATGCTTACTGAAAGAACTGTTTCAAGATTAATGTGACAAAGATGGGGTGAATATTTACATCAATGTTTACAGTTGTCAGAATGATTTGGTTTAACTAAGTCAGAGTACAAACCATTCCTTTTATGATTTTTGTTTTTTTATGCCAGTGAGTTCTTCCTCAAATTCTTTGCTGGAGAGGTGAGGTCCAGAGGCAGTCTTCCAGCATTTAGAAGGAAGTATGAAAGACAGCAGAGAAAGTAAGCTCGTTTGGGAAATCATTAACTAAAGTGAGATAAATTTGGCCATAGAGAGTCATTAAAAACCTTCTTAATGAGATGATTCTCTGCTTCAAAAAAATATGCACTCATCTTACACATAAAGCCTGTTCTATCTGCTAGCTCCCTGTTGTTATTTGTGTGTATCAAAGCATTTTCCGAGCAAACTCCTACAGTTCATAGCCCAACAAAACAAAGCATGATGGTCACGGGTTTTCTAGTGTTGCTTTTGTATCTGTAAGGATTTATTTTGTGTAATCCGTTCTTTCCATTCAGCTCTTAACAACAATTCTCCCAGCTCAAGATTTGGAGAGCTCAACAACCAGTGATTATAACTCACATGCAAAAATAAATGAGTCTTGCTCATAGATTAGGCTAAGGCCCCCAACCTGACTCTTATCCAAGTTGGCAAGCAGTTGATTTGGGAGCTTCCTTGGGTATCAACATCTCTAGGTTCCTCACTTGGCTACTACTCTCTGTCTTATTGGTATGACTACAAATAATCAGTTTCTCATGATGCCCTCTTTCCCATGATTTAGTCAATAAAAGGGGTAGAGAGATTTAGAGAACTTATAAACTTTGTCAATTTTTAAAAGTCTGTAATTTCAAGAGCTCATTGTATCGGTTATTTGTTCCACATGAGAGGTTTAGAAGGAAAGAGAAAATAACCTAGTGAGCAGGATTCTGAAATGTCTTAGTCATGGCTATTGGAGAGGTTGTAGTTTTAGCTCAAAGGGGGAAGATGAGGTTCGTAATTACTTGAGATATGCTTTTAAGTTTTTAAGAACTGGAAGGGATTCTGGCAGTCACACGTCCAGTGATTCTTAACTCTGGCAACACATTAGATTCAATCTGGAAGTTAAATAATGTCTAGGCCCCACCCCAGTTGAGTCTAATTTAATTAGTCTGAGATGCAGCCTCTACATTAGTTTTGTTGTTTTTTAAGTTCCTTGGGCAGTTTCTATGCGTAGCTAGGGCTGAAAAATCACTGACTTAATCTAAAATTTTGATATTATAGAGGAAAAACCTCAGCTGAGTGAGTTTAAGTGTTTCATTCAAGGTTACTACATTAGATAGAAAGAGAAGAAACATGAACTTGAAGTAGGTAAACTTAGGTTTAAATCTTAACTTCATTACTATCTGTACGACCTTGGGAAAATTACATAACCTCTAAAAGCTCCTTTTATCATCTTTACAATAGGGATACTATTCCCCAGCTTACAAGGGTTATTGTAGGATAATTTATACTATACCATCTATATTGCATGTGGTACAATGTCCAATAAGTAGTATCCATTATGTTGTTATTATTACTTATTATTATAGAACCCAGGTTTCTTAATTCCCAATCTGAAACTTTCTAAAGTCCTAACAGAAGTCTGGAACAGAATGGTAGCTAAGACTGGAACTTCTAAACTCCCAGTTCTCTTGCTTTACCCAGATCTTTAGGCTGGGTTTGAGAAGGAATCACTCTTATGGATAGAGAAATCTAGAGCTGCGAAGACACATGTAAATAATTTTCAAGAATATCTGTAGGGCAACCCTTTTGGGTCCCCTCCCACTGTGGGAGCTTTTCTGTTCTCTCAATAAATCCTCCTTTCTCACTTAAAAAAGAAAGAAAGAAAGAAAGAAAGAAAGAAAGAAAGAAAGAAAGAAAGAAAGAAAGAAAGAAAGAAAGAAAGAAAGTAGAGTTAGAGCTATGCTTTTAAATCAAAGGCTTTGGAATGAAATCCTGCTTTAGATTAAAAAGGCTTCTGAAGTTTACTATTTAGGAGAATTAAATGGTAAAGAATCCTTTTGTGAAGCAAATAATCACCTTTCTACATTGAGTTTATCTCAGTCTACCTTTAGGTCTACTGAGAGACTGTAAGGAGTATTTGGATACTGCCACAGTTATATGTAATACTGAAAATGCAAAAGTTCCTTCCTCTAGCTACATTTGTGGGATTTAAAAAATTCTGCGATGAAGTAATCACTCCATTTAGGTGCTGTGATTCTTCTGCAGTGACTATCTGCTAAGTAAAAGAGCATAAAAGCCACTAAGAGTAATGCCATGAAGGCTGGGGATTTATTTATTTTCCTTGGGTAAATGTAGAAAGCCACTTTGATAGCATTTGCTGAAATTTAGGTGAATACCATCAAGCAAGGCAATGGGGCTGTACTATCTTCCTTATGGATAGTACCTGTTCCTTAATTAACAGCTCAAAGCACTTTGTAGCCTGGGCCTGATTTTCTAATCCCACTGAAATACAGTGATTAGGGCACAGCAATGAGAACCCCATAGGAGACCAAATTCAAAGCCCACCTATTAATCAGGTAATGTGCTAAGCTCTGTAGCACTCCAATCACCACTCAGGATGGAGACAAAGAAACCTTCCATGTAAAAAAAGATTCAAGATAACTGGGAATATAAAGAACTCTAATCTCTGGTAATGGAAAAGGAGGAGCTTCTAGCAATTCTAATTAGACCCAAGCATCCACTCTGGGGAGCTATGCTGGGGCAATCAGCATTAGGATCAGAGTCAATGCTGATCTTTGAGAAATGAGGCAGGAAGCAGCACAGCGGACCCTATAAACCACTTGCATCTTGCTTTTCTTTCTTTCTTTAAATATAGTTGAATTTCTAACTTAACTTTTTTTTTTGCATCTTGCTTTTCAAAGGAGCACCACAGGCCACTCAGCTGGCTTGCCAGAAATTATATACTGCAAAGTCTTTAAGTTGATTTTATTAGACAGCTCAAGATTGAAGGCCCTCTGGACAATCAGCAGGGGTCAGATGCATTTTAGTGTAATCCCAGCTGACTGGAAAAATCAGAAGGCTAGTGATTTTTTGTTAATGCTCAATTTACCTACTATCTCTAATTCTCTATAGAATCCAGCCACGAGAGCCAAAACGGGGTCTGCCTATTTTAATATGGTAAATAAAATTAACAAAACAAAACAACAACAAAAACTATTCTTGTTCTTTCCTGGCACCTGGGTATTTTCCCCATGTGCCTGGACACAGATAGCATATGATATTCCACATTTATTCCCCCTCTCACTGTTACTTCCCAGTAGACTCAAAATGTAACCTCTCCATACACGAGGTCTAGCTGCTGAAGTGAAAAATCTTGGCAAAATTGACTTCTCTGGAGAGATGGTGCTGCATTCTTTTCTAACTACCGAGAACCACTAATTGGGAATTCAATAAATCTCTGAGAGACTCCCTGTGGGGGAAAATATGTTCCAAAAAGCTTTTTTTTCCTCCTTCTATATCTCTAACTCCTGGGACTCAGAAGATATTGCTTCTAGAACAATGGGGTACTCACACACCATTTATCTTTTGGAGACTGGTGCTTGGTCTGTTCTAGTCTAGTTTGATCCATTGCATTTTTCGACCAGGTCTGATTCTGTCTAGTCTACATCAGAGAGGTTAAGATATTTACCAAAGAGCTCATGGCTATTTAGAAGTAGAGAGCTGGGATATGAAACCAGGCCTGTGTCACTTCAGTGCTTGAACACTTAACCATTATGCTATACTGCTGGCTCCAGTGTTGGTACAAAGCTTTATGTGCTACATATCAATTTGCTCTTGCTTTTCCTAATACATTTTGAGGGATTTTCACCTATGTAAATCATTATTATGGCAGATACATTTTTAAAGTAGAGAATCACAATTTTAGAGCTAGATAAAGTGTTGGTAGTATCTAGGATGTTCTAACTAAATATTCTTGCTTTACAGACAAGGAATTTGAGCTCCAAGGAGGTCATATGATTATCCCACAGTTAGTCAGTGACAGAGCTGGGAGTAGAACACGGTTCTCTTGATTTATAATTTGGTAGTCTGTCCACTATACCGTAATGCCAGTTTTTGTACAACTGATGTAGATTCACCTAAAAAAGCTTAATAGGTAGTTGGCTATATGTGTCTGAAGCTCAGAAGACAGATGTAGATGAAAGAAATAGATCTGGAAGTCTTCAGCATGTGGTAGCAATTACCCCATACTCTCTTGGTTTGCTTTCTAGACCTCTGACCCTTCCTTCTGTCACCATCCATTTATCCATATATCCCTTCCTCCATCATTCATCATATATTTACTGAACACCTACTATATGTCAGATACTTTTGTAAGTACTGGGGATATATCAGTAAAAATATAACAAAAATAACAAAAATGTCCCCACCTTTGTGGGGTTTGTATTCTACAAGTTATGTAGTTTGTTAAAAGGTAATATGAGTTATGTAAAAACTAGAAAAGGTGAGTAGGACTGGGAATGTAACAGGGAGAGTTGTACTTTAAATAGGTTATCAAGGGTCACTAAGAAAGTGACATTTGAGCAAAGACTTAAAAGAGGTGACAGAGTTAGCTATGCAGATATGTAGGAAAAGAGTATTCTAGGCAGAGGGAAGAGCTAGTGCAAAGGCCCTATGATAGGAGAGTACCTGGTGTGTTCACAGAACAACATGAAGGTCAATGTGACTGGAGCAGTGTGAATGATGGGGAGGAGAGTAGGAGATAAAGTGAAAGAGAGAACATGGGGGAAGGTACAGATCAAATAAGACTTCCTATGTCATTAAAAGGACATTGGTCTTTATTATGAGTGAGATGGAAATTAATAAAGAATTCTGAGTAGAGGAGTGACATGATCTGACTTAGGTTTTAAAAGGGGATCATGACTGGGCACGGTGGTTCAAGCCTGTAATCCCAGCACTTTGGGAGGCCAAGGTGAGGGGATTGCCTGAGCCCACAGGTTTGAGAACAGCTTGATCAACTTGGCAAGACTTCATCTCTACAGTAAATCAAAAAATTAGCCAGGCGTGGTAGCATGTGCCTGTAGTTCCGGCTACTTGGGAGGCTGAAGTGGAAGGATTGCCTGACCCCAGCAGGTTGACGCCGGCGTGGCCGTGAGTGTGCCACTGCACTCCAGCCTGGACAATGGAGTGAGACATCAACTCAAAAAAAAAAAGGTGATCATTCTGCCTATTCTGTTGAGAATAGACTGTAGGGGGAAAGAGTGAAGGAAGAAAACTGATTAGAAGGCTATTACCAAAGTTCAGGAATTGAGTCATGGCAGATATAAATTGAATCACAGCAGTGGTTATTGTGACAGTAGGAGAATTCTAGATATATATTTCAAGGCAGATTAACACAATTTTCTAACAGATTAAATATTCTGTATGAAGAAAATAAAGTAGGCAAGAATGACCCCTAAGTTTGGGGCTGACAACTGAAAGGATGCAGTTGCCACTACCTGAGATGGGGAAGGATGCTAGTGGAGCAGGGTTGGGGGGGCAAATACTAGTTTAACTTTGAACATATAAAGTTGGAGATGTCTATTGACTTTTTAGTGGAGATATCAAGTAGGCAGTTGGGTATGAGTTTGGGATTCAGAAGATAAGTTTGAACTAGAAATATACATTTGGGTATCATTGTTATATACAATAGATAGCTTTTTAAGCCATGAGATTGGATGAGCTCATGAACAGTATGAGTATAGACAGAGAAGAGGTCCAAGGGCTGGGCCATGGGCTCTCCAGTGATAAGTCAGGGAAACAGAAAGTTATCAGCAGAAGAGACTGGGGCAACCAGTGAGGAAGGAGGAAAACCAACAGTATGGTGTCCTGGAAGCCAAGTAAAGAGTGTAGCAAAGAGTAGGGAGTAATCAACTGTGTCATAACTGTCATTAGGTCAATTAGGAATAGAGTTGAGAATGGACCACTGGATTTAGCACTGTAAGGTCATTAGTGTTCTTCAACAATGGGCATTTTGATAGAGGGGTGGGACAAAAACACAAATGAAGGGGATTTCAGAAAGACAAGGAGAAAAATTGGAAACAGCTAATGTAGATTATATTTTGAGAACTTCTATTGTGAGGGGATGTACAGAAATGCAAAGTATTAAATTTTGAAGTGTTGGAATTCCTCAGGGTGCTATATTGATTTTCTTCACTTCTTGATTTATATAATCTGTCTGGGTGGTCTCAGCTATTCTTACACTTTAAAACGATGTAAGGTTTTAAGAACAAAGGAGTCAATAGTACTAAATATAAGAGAGAGATAAAGTGAGATAAAGTAATTTAAGGACCAAAAAGTATCCATTGGATTTAGCACCCATTATTTAAGTGGAAATGCATGAGAGTGATTGACCATGGTTTTAATTCCAGTACCTTCCATGTGGAAGTGTTCCAGGAGAGGATATGCTTGAAGTTGAGTTGGAGGATAGTGTGAGGAGTCTAAGGTCAGGAAGAGTTGAACCTGACCAGAGGGCAGGCATGTGGCAAGTAGAAACGATGGATTGAAGACAGTCACACAGAGCAGACCAGTGGAAGGTTTCTGAGGTTAGTAGTTAGACTATGAATCTGTGGGCAATGGGAGCCCCAGGATAGTTTTATGGTCCCGTATATGTGACAAGCACTTGAATGAAGTGTCAGGTGGGACAGAGGGGAAAGAATTGATAGCCAAGATACTTTCTCAGAAAGCAACAAGACTTAGAAGCAAATTGGATAGTGAATAAAGAAACTGCAGAAGTCCCTGCATTATAAGAACTTCTTGCTGAGAGGAACTTCAGAAGTTCCAGGCCACTGAGTGCAAGAGAATATACTACAGACAGGCAGCACTAAGGAGTAGGGTTTATAATCAAGACTTCATATCAGGCAGGGTTGGTGGGCTATGGAAAAGATAAGGGATTGACACATCAAAATCCTGTTCTTCCTGTCCTAACCTGCTCTTCCCACTTCACCTTTACAAAGCAAAGCCTGGGGACTAACATAATGGCACTTCTGTCATGTTTTCAGCAGAGAACTCAGGGAGGCACTTCCATTAGTGTCTTCCTCACCTAAGTAATCCAAGCCTCCTTTTGACAAAACTCAAGTTCTAAAAAGCAAACAGAACACCAGTTTACTTTACACTGTGTCAAGAGTGTTATGTTTGAATTCTATTCCAAGGCAAGGTCCCTTCCCAGAAGCTACCACTTTACTGGCACTAATTGACCCATCAGCATTCTTTTTTTTTTTTTTTTTTTGAGTCGGATTCTCACTCTGTTGCCCAGGATGGAGTGCAGTGGCATGCTCACAGCCACCACAGCCTCGACCTGCTGGGCTCAGGCGATCCTTCCGCCTCAGCTGTCTGAGTAACTGAAACTATAGGTGTATGCTACCACGTCCGGCTTATTTTTATTTTTTACTTTTTGAGTTGGAGTCTCACTGTCACTCAGACTGGAGTGCAGTGGCATGCTCATGGTCACTGCAGTGTTGACCTGCTGGACTCTGGAGATCCTTTTGTCTCAGCCTTCCAAATAGACAGAACTACAGGCATGCGCTACCATGCCTGGCTAATTTTTAAAAAATTTATTGTAGAGACAAGGTCTTGCCAAGTTGCCCAGGCTGGTCTCTAACCCCTGAGCTCAGGCAATCCTCTCATCTCAGCCTCCCAAAGTGCTGGGATTACAGGCTTGAGCCACTGTGCTCGGCCCATGTCAACATTCTTAATACAAGGATGAAGAACTAAAGGACTGAGCTGTGAAGGTAAAGTGTTACCCTCTCATTCTGTGTCCCCTCTAACTCAGAATTGGGAAGGTGTGGCTACAGGTGGGGAAAGATAACAAATGTATGTGAGAGATGTCAGTCTCTCTTTTTTTTTTTATTAGAGGCAATAAAAAGTTAGAGCCTTTTTAAGCCATATATTTCTAGATTCATTTAAAGACTGCTCAACAATGTGGTCTGTATGTCATAAATGAGGCATCTGTGCCATTCTTTAGAATTTTAGAAACTGAACATCTTGTAAATTCAACTACTACACCCAATCTGTACATTGCAAGTTATAAGCCATCCTGTTAGCTTAGACTTGATAGAGACAATGAAAGCCTAGTACAGGCTGATTATTCGATAAACAGATGGTTATTAAATCAGTAGGATTCTACTTTTTTAATAAACAAGATATTTTAATACTGGCGATGCCTAAATTCATGGCTTTTGATGAAAAAAAGAATACTATCAGGAATGCATGGCTTTGTCTAATCCGACAGCAACACAGTAAAAGAAAGGTAAAGAGGGCCATCATGCATTTGTGGACACAGAGGAAATAAGAGGAAGAGACAGACACAACAGTGTTGCTCACCTAAGCACTAGTCACAAATCCAGGAATGGCCATTTGAGCTGACAAGTAAGACCTACAGGGGCCATCTTAGTCTTCATTCCCTAATTCTCCTTGTGACATGCTAGCTCTTCTACCAATACTCTGAGATGTTGGTCTTCTAGATTTCTTATTGGTCTTGGATGTCCCCTGTTGACAACCAAGTCTAAAACCAGAAGAAAGTATTAACATATATATTTTTTTAACTAGCAGAAGGGGCCAAGATAATCTGTCCAGCCAGCCCTAACTGATTCTAAAATCCCCTCAGTTATACTAAGTAGAATGTGGGTCCCTGCCAAGGCCTCATTCCATGATTAACTTATTCCTATTTAAGGTAGGAGATGAAATATTTGTCTGAAGTCACATGTCACAGGTTCATATTTACCCTGTTAAGGCGAGGTCATTTGATCTATGACCTAAACCCCTGAGAGCGTGTATCCCTTAACAAACAACTCTAATCTTTGTACTGCAGCAGTGGCTGCCTTGGTATAACACCTAGTACCACGAGAACTTTGGAAAAATAATTAATAAGTCTTGGGTCATGTGCAGAAGGACCATTTAAAGTATATAAAACCCCAAAAGAATCTGGAAAAAAGTTTGAGTCTATTATTATTGCTGCCACATTTTATTTGAAATATGGCTACCATATCTTTACAGATGTTTTAAAGCAAGTCTAGGGAGAAACCTATCTATTACTGACAAGAAAGACCTCCAGATCATTTCCATATGAAATGCATTGACTGGATGGCTACAAGTAGTTGGACTTATTCTCAATATTCCTTTTTGCCCTTCCAATAAGTTGAACCACACCTCAGTGTGTATTGCAGCCCATCAGTTTAACAGCAGTAGTTCAAGTGATGTTTGACTAGCTAGTAGCAGTGGAAGATCCTTAGCACCAAAGGTATAGTCACATGTGCCTCAGGCAGACTTGGAACGTACTATCTCTGCCATCGCCAGCACGTGGGCCAGTTATGAAAAGGAAAGACTGCAAACGATAGTGTTGAGTTATTTGTGTGCTTTGCTTCCCTCTGTACTAACACACTTGAATTTCCTACCAGACAGCATTAGAAACATGTTGTAACATTTGTACTACAACCAGTACACTGGTCTGTGCATAAAATTCAGCCTTGCCTAGCAAGAGAAAATTTTCCTGCCTTCTGTTTTCTAGGTGAAGTTTCTGTACACACATCTATGAAGTCCTTGGGTATTCTTTTGAACAAGAAGAAAACCTTCTTATACACCAAAACATTGTGAATTGTGTGGGAAAAAAGCAGAATATTACTTGGATTTGGAGGAAAGAGCGTGCAGCTTTTACAATGTATGATCTCTTTCACTACTGGCATATCTGGAGGGATTGGTGGAGGTACTATTCCCAAACCAGGCATCATTGGAGTTATTGGTGGAATTCCAGTCATCATTCCAAGAGCAGGATCAAAGTCTAAAAAAGGAGAGGAAAGAGAGAACAATAAATGAAACCAGGAAAGGCTAAGTAAAGGCAGAATGCACCTCATAAGCTTCAAACGAAAAGTCTTTTTAAGAGGCAAATATTTTACAAATATGGTACTTAGTATTCCCAGGCCTTAAATATTACAGTTGTACATTTTCCTTTTGGGATGGGGTTTTTGTTTTGTCTGGCCAGGACCTACTTAAGTCTCTATTTTCACCCCCAAGGTCATTGATAGCATGACTATGCCTTGCCTATTGATCTTGCCTCCACTAGTTCCAACACACACCCTCTGCTCCAATTTGACAAGACTTCTTGCTGCTCCTTGCACACTAGTTCTTTTTACAGTACAGCATTGTGTTAAGAAAACAGAGTTTTTGGGATCAGGCAGATCTGGGTTTTACTTCGACCATTTGCTCAGCAGGATGAACTTCTACTTCCTCATCTACAAAATAAAGTAAATATCACCTACCTTACAGAGAGCTGTGAGGAGTAAACAAAATGTGTTTAGCATAGTGCACAGCACAGAAGGTTCAACAAATAACTACTCTGTGCTTTTATTCAAGTTGTTCTGTCTGGAATCATTTGAGCCTCTGCAAATGCTCCCCATGCTTTTAGGCCTGGCTTAAGTGTCACCCGTTTTGAAGAGGCTCTTCTAGATAATTCTGGTTCGTTCTTGAATCTGTGTCTAAAAACTGCTCTGTACCCGTTGCCACTTAATTTTATTTTTCATCACCCTTTGTTTCATTCATGGATGCTTCTGGAATGTGTGGGGGCACTCAAACAAATATTTTCTGCGGGGCTCATTTATATACACAATTGGATTCACCCCAAATCAGTGTCAACAGCATTCTGGTGGCACAATCTCAGGAGATATCATGAAAGAAATACCACACCAGCCAGCTGGAGTGGTTTACTTGTCAGGCCAGTCTCCTGGAACCAAGACTTCAGGAGGATTCCATAGCCATGAGTCCTGAAGCTTCTTGGGGCATCTAGTTGACACACATGTGGGATAGAAGATTGGAGAGTGCGCCAAAGGGGAGAAACGGGGACTGGGATACACATGAGTCCAGTTTATAATTGGGGCTTCTCACTCAGATGTCACTGCCAGCCCTGGTCAGTCCCAGACACTGGAAGGGAACTCAGGCAATTTCAAGAAAGTTGTTTCTTGTAACCAGAACACAGGCAGGGCACGCTTTGGACTTGGGACACCTGCGCTAATGACACTGCCTACCTAGCCAGTGTTTGGCATTGGGGGAGGGGAGGGGTTTAGAAAACATCAAGATAGGCATTCTAAAGCACAGGGACCCCTGAGGTGTGGTTCTGAGTATAAGGGCAGTACTGACTTCATTGCTTAAATTGTGTCTCTATATCAAAATGCAAGTTCTTGGAGAGAAGGGAGTACACTCTACTCTTTTGTTTCTCTACCTCCCAACCCTATCCTCACTATAGAATCACACAGTGGCCTGCAAACAAAGAACATATTGCATAAGGAATTTTGGTAATGCAGGGACAGTTGCAGTAGCAGCAGCAGGCTCTACTCCCCAAGACTTCACCATGCTCACCACAGGCCAGAGGGGCAATGCTTGTAAGTATGTCCTCAAAGTGGCACTGAAGTTCCCTGGCTAGCTCTGTAAGATGCTGGAGAAGGTACACCTAAAAAAGCAGGAAGAACCTGTGATTCCCACAGAATTAGAACTTCAAGTCCAACAGGCCCAGTAAGAGGTAGACCTGTGTGTGGGCAAATGAGCAGGCAGGTGGCATATTGGCATCTCCAATTGCAAAGCCAGTCCAAGCAAACTTGGGCATTCCTCATCCTCTTATATGCCTGTCATTCTGAGGTGTCAAAACCATGGAAATGTTCAAGAAGAAAAAAAATTTCTCCCAGGAATTTTTATTTTTATGAAAATGTTCACTTTTAGCCCTCATATGTCATCTCAACCAATATGCATGTGCATGTGCATGCATGTGCACATGCACATACATACACACACACACCCTCCTTCCCTTCCTCCCTCCTATGGTTCTTGTCTCTCTACCGTCCTCCATATAGTAGTTATGTGACCTTGAAGAAAGTGGCTTAATATCTATGTGCCTTTTTGAGGGGGTAAAAGTGGGAATAAATAATGACATTTAGCTCAAAGGATGAAAGAACAGAACAGATATAAAGACCTTTGGCATAACAGACAGTCCTGATAGGTAAGTTTCCTTCCTTCTATTCAAAGTGTGCAGACCCAAACTGATAAATTCACTGATGCAGGCATTCATTCCCACATTCCACAAACATTTCTGATAGACTTCCTATAAGTAAGGCTCTACGCAGGCATATGTGTGTGTTGAGGGGGTGTCTAGCTTTCTCTTTCAATCTTGGAGAATTTAAGGCACCTGATACCCTGTCATCCTATGCTATAGAAAAAGAGCACTGTGGTTAAGAATGCCATTTATGTCTGGAAAATTTTATTCCTCGTTTGAAGATTTTGGAGAAATTGTTAACATTATTTTACCCATTTACAAACTGTTAATTTTTGTTAGGAAAAGATCAGATTAGACTGCGTGCCAACTAAACAAATCCATCTATTTTCCCCTCCTGCTGAAATGTTTGTCTTCCTTTTATTGTTCTGCCTGCCTCCTCATTGTTATTCATATAGCTCTGTCACTCACAACTCTACCTTACCACAGATTACAGAAATATCAGTTCTTTAAACAAGTTCTGCCACTTTGATTGAAAAAGGAAATGACTGTCTTCAGGTAATGTCTACTAATAAGTGAAGACAAACAAAAAACAAATACATGGGATAAATATATCTCCTGACTGATATGCTCACCACTCTGTTGTTGGTATGATTACATTAATATTTTATAAATTCATTTAAAAGCAAATGTATTCATGACATATGGCTAAAGCCAGAGTAGTTAAACTCCCCTTCCTTCTTTTGTTCAATATGTCAAGAGTTCCATAGGTTACATTGCCCAGCAGGGCTTGCTAGAGGGCAGGTTGTACATGACATTTCAAAGGTTTTTATCACATGATTATTTCTTTTGTTTATCTTTAACCATTAAGTACCAAAGTGGACATGGATTCCCAATGTCAACCAAGCAAACCATATGAACTTATGAGCCTTATATATGTATTGCAGAACCTGAAAAATCAAAGAAGTCCAATAATTCAAAACACACAGGGAATAGAACACCAGAGAAATTATCTCCCTTTTCTAGGCCCCTGGTCTGATGTGAGGAGTACTATTAACAAGTATGTACTATTATCACTTATATTAGGAATTCATACTTCTGAAGACTTAAAACCATATGAAAGGGTTATGGATAAGGCCAAGGTATTCCTCCAAGGTCCTTTTCATAACAAATACCCTGTTCTGTTTTGTTTTTGCCATCTCTTCTAGCACTCCTTTCCCATAGCCTTCTTGACTCTTAGCACAGCCACTGCAACAAGAGACATAAGGTATTGATCTGTATTTCCTCTTCTGATTCGTGTACTTCTTAAAGTCCCAGACCATTGGATTTTCTGCAAATTCTGTGTTAGTTGCTCCTCAGAGTTGGGGCTCTACCACATGATTTCAGGTAATGTTTCATATAGCCTTAAGACTTCCTCTTACCTAGCAACTTGTGCTTACTCAACCTGGCAATTTTATTTATTTTATTTTGTAGAGATGGGATCCTGCGATGCTACCCAAGCTGGTCTTAAACTCCTGGCCTCTCAAAGTGCTGGGATTACAGGCATAAGCCACCGTACCTGGTCCCTACCTAGCAATATTATTATTTTTCATTCTCTGTACACATGTGAGTCAGGGAGTTATAATAGAGGCAAATACCATTTCTGCACTGCTACCTAGTCATTCATATGTTCACACATTTAATATTTTATGCCAGGCCCTGTGTCAGGTGTTGGGGTTGAAGGAATGAGTAGGACAACATTCTTGGCCTCATACTCTAGTTTGGAAACAGCCATGCAAACAGTTACAACGTGTTAAGCTCTGTGCTAAGCATTTTATATAACCTCATTGCAATAGATCTGTGAGCTAGGTTCTGTTTTCCTTCATTTTATAGATGAAGACATTGAGGTTCAGAGGGGTTTAGTTACTTGCCCAAGTTTATACAGCCAGTAAGAGGCAGACCTCAGATTAAAATCTAGCTTGGTCTAATTCTAATCCTATTAATCACTACATTGTCTCTCAATGTAGTATGACAATTGTTTTAGTGATTTAATTGCAGGAGTAAAGTAAAAGAGGTATGTTGAAAAACATGGCATATAAGCAACAAAATGATTCCATACAATTCTTTTCTCCCAGTGTGGTAGATTAAAAGTGGATACAAATTCTTTGATATGCTTCCCATCAAGAGGTAGGGTCCATATACCCTCCCCAACTTTGAATCTGGATGGGCTCTAGAACTGTTTTAACCAATAGAATATGGCAGAAGGGATACTGTATCCTCTCCCAGGCCCAGGCCTGAAAAGAGACACAAGTTCTACTTTTTATCTCTAGGAACATGTGCTATGGGAGCTTTTTGAGTAAGACATCTGACTACTGTGCTGGAGAGACCATATGGAAAGGGACTTAGAGTAAATGGGAAAAAAGGATCCAGGCAAGTCCAGTCTTTTTCTGTCCTTATCAAGGTGCCATGCCTATGAGTGAAGTCTTAGAATCAGCCTGCCATAACTGAGGTATCCCAGTTGATACCATACGGAACAGAAGAATTCCCCATTTGAATCCTGCCTGAATTCTTCATCCAGAAAATCTTACAATATAATACAATTATTGTGTCTTAAGTCACTAAATCCTAAGGTAGTTTGTTATACAGCAATAGATAAGGAGAATATCTAGCATGGCTGGAATGCAGAATGACTGGTTAACAGAGTTAAATATTTTCAAGCAATGAAAACAGAAAGTATGCTAAGCACCCAAGCTGGATTGACCATGCTTTTTCTCAGATTATTATATAGGTGCTTTGGGATCCTGGAGGATCCAGAGCAATCTAGGGAGTCTTGAGCAACTGCTGTTACTGTACTGCTGCTTTATGGAAGGGCCAACTGGAATAATGTCAGATGACTGACATGCTAATAGATATATCAAGACTACAGTTCTCTGCAAAACCCTAGAAAGCTTAGAGGTGTCCCATCTTTGAAGTCTGATAAAGGCATCACACATAGCCATTTTATGGTGCAAACTTCAGTAATTTTTGGCAGGTCAGTTCACAATGGTTTTTTTCCTGTAAAATGCAACCTCTGCTTTCATGGCAGGGGAGGGGAATGGCATTCATAATACTAGCTACCCATTGAGCACTTATGAAATTCCAGGTCTTACACACAGTACCTGACTTAATATTCATAACAATCCTAAGGGATGGGCAATATTATTATTTTCTATTTTACAGATGAGGAAATTGAAGCTAATCGAGATAACATAGTAAAGACACACAGTAGTTACCATGCTCCTAGCCATTAGTTTACATTGCTTCCCACAAAGTCCAGGGATTCACAGGGGAAAAAAAGATGCTCTTTGTCAGAATATAGGAGGCTACCTTAGAGTTGTTTATTTCTATGCCTAGAATTTCCTACTGAGATATTTGATACATGTATTGCCACAGTTTTAGGTTATTTAGGAGCCTCTCTTTAGAATTCATTATTTCAACTGTGGGTCACAAAAGAAGTTAAAATTGTGGCAATGTATGAAACGGAGGTAGGCAAAAGTAGCAGTGACACAATTACTATACTGCTTGCATTTTCAGAACTGGACTTTGATTCTAGCTGACTTGGAAGCCTCTTCACACTCTCAGAAAGGCTCTGCCTGCACTTAATGACTTCTCTCCATCCAAGTCCCCCTGGCCCCATAAAAGACCAATTTTTTAGGTGTTTCAGAGATCCCCGAACCCCAAGAGGTAGTTTTTACTCACAGTGAAACCACTGAAATGCAACTGTAGATTATACTAAAATAAATGTTCCAAACAGGATCTAATTTTATATGCATAACTAAGCTATTTTATAGAAAATTATGATTTCAGTTCAGTTACACATTTCTGGAACATTATTGTTATTTATTTAGTTTCTACAAAATTCACTGGATAATTATGCTTGGATATTGGGAAATTTTAACCCACTACAGTCCTCACTGCTTCTTCTCTATATAGATCATTTAAAAGACCCTTCATGTAGCTAACCTGAAGAGAGAACACAGACTTCTAAGGAGGGCCTGGCTGAGCAGAAAGATGAGACTGAACTTATCACCAGTCCTCTTAGAAGCACAAGTTCCCAAAGTTTTGCACAATGACTCTCAAATCTGTCCTGCTTCCCCAGAAAATCATCTGAACACTTGTTGAAAGCTGAGGCGGGGCCTGGCAAACAAGCTAGCAAACTGGGTTTGGGTGGTAAAATTTGGTAAAATTTCAGATGTGGTAAAATTTCAGTTCATAAAGGTTCTCCCCAGTGCATTTTAACTCGGATCTCAAATTTTCTCTAACGGAGCTTTATTCCTTTATTGCAAGGTTTTGTGAAATCTCCCTTTCTAGCCCATTTCCCCCCTACTCCTTCCTATTAATTTATACTGTGTTACTGACTTGTTTGAATATTTGACAGGTTCACAGTCATGCCCTCGACTGTCATCCAGGGATGTCGTGAACACCTTTGGAGGAGTATTAGTGAGGACATTTCCCACTATATTTGTGGTTCCCAGATTTCTGGATTTTGAATATGAATAAAATTATATGCATACATATATTTAAGGTTGTCAACCTCTTAATTTTCCAAGGAAAGTAGTGGGGGGAAAATAACAGAGAAACTCATAAATGTAGCATTATACAGTTCATAAAAAACAGGACACTTAAGTCCCAAATGCAAAGTCTATAATCTCAGACTAAAGGGCAGTCCTTTCAAACTAAGCAAATTCAGCTTCAGGAAAAATTCACTACATTTTTAGTTTTTATATTTTGCAGCAGACTGGTTCTGGGCTACACATCAGTATTTGGATGTTTGAGATCATTCAGCTATTTGACTTAGTGTGCTCTCTCATATACGAAATCCCCTGTGAAAAATTTCTTTCAGAACTAGGATGTCGCGCACACACATAATTAAGGGCCATGAAAAGTTTCACTTCCCCTGAGGACGGTATATTTTATTTTCATGGAAAATGCAAATTCTATAACAGATTAGGTTTCCCTTTTTTGTTTTGGCTACCTGGTCACAGGTGCAGCTCCACTTTAGGAATTAGGTGGGATTCTATGACTGACCTACATATTTGAATTTTAATTAACCTCCCTACCAGATTCTCATTTATATTTTCCCAGATGTTGATTTATTTTATTTGTACTTTTTTGGTACACAATAGCCTTTCTTGTTTTTTTTTTTTTGAGTTGGAGTCTCACTCTGTCACCCAGACTGGAGGGCAGTGGCCGCTTCCGGCCACCACAGCCTCAACCTGCTGGGCTCCGGCGATCCTTCCGCCTCAGCCTTTCAAGTAGCTGGAACTACAGGCGTGCGCTACCACGCTCGGCTAATTTTTTGATTTATTGTAGAGATGAGGTCTTGCCAAGTTGCCCAGGCGGGTCTCGAACGCGTGGGCTCAGGCAATTCACTCACCTTGGCCTCCCACAGTGTTGGGATTACAGGCTGAGCCACCGAGCCCGGCACACAATAGCCTTTCTTATAAACTGCCTCAGAGTCTTTGTGGAATGAGATGGTGTAATGTAACTCAGTAGTTAACCATTGGCTCTATACTATATATAGTTTGGCACACCTTCTACTCATTAATGGACTGTTTCCTCTGTCTACATTGTTCTTAGTTCTCTCCACAACCCCACACACTCATATATATTCCTAGACACCTAACTCAAATGCTACCTCTTCTGTGAACCTTTCCTGACCACCACCATCTACCCAGATCCCCCCTCATCCCACACTGGCTAAAACAATACTTCTACTATGAAACTTGCTACAATGTTTCTACTATGATACTTGCTATGGTGTAGTGTAGTGATATTTACTTTATGCCTTTGCCACTGGACTATGAGCTTGAAGGCAAGGACTATGTCATGCACATTTTGGATCCCCTTAATCTAGCTCAATATATTTTTAATGGATGGAAGAATGAATAAAAGAACAAATGAATGAAAAGAAAGAAAAGCCTTTGAGCTGTTGCCCATCAAGAGGCAGCTCATACCTGAGAACAGGTTTTATTAGGGAGAGAATAGGGGGGTTCTAAAAGTACTGGAGTCAGTATGAGGGCAGGAATTTTTTTTCACTGCTTTCTCCCTGGGGCTTCACACTGTACCTTGCATACAGCTGGCCTCAGTAAAAATTTCTTGTATGAATGAATGAATAAACAAATAGTCTCACTCAGCCCCTTCCTAATAGTTTCCATGGGGAATGTTTTCTTTAATGATTGTTCCTATCACTGTATATTTATTTATTTCAGCTAGTTAAGGTCATGAAATCCTTATCTCAAAAATCCCCCAGCCTTTGAGTTTCATGTACTTTTCCAAAGGTTTTAAATAGTTCAAAATATTTATCTACACAGTCTGTGATGACAAGCGTCTCAGTATCTGTATCTTGTGGAATAGTCCTTCGGAGACAAGACCAGGCTTTGACCTTTGTGAGGACCTCAATGCATGGTCTCTTATTATGTTGATCATCTCCTGTTTGTCCTTCATGGTTCAGTTAATCTTGTTGTTGCTAGTACCCAAGCCAACTGTGATGTGTTTGTTCCTGAAGAAAAACATGACAGTACATGGATCATATAACTCATACATTTTGTTGCAGTCAGATACTTCTGTAATATCCACGAGATAAATAACAGCAAAATTTTCAACCCTTTCATCTATACTGTATAGCACCTCATCCATATTCATACAAGTAGGATCACAATCCTGTCCAAACTAAATAATGACACCTCACTCTTCCTTCGAAAGGATGGCCTGATTTACCTGCTAGCTGCCCTGTAAGTATGGGAGCTTGTACGGCATCTTGAAGAGTTAACTGGATATCTCTGGGTGTGGACACACTCCATGAGGAGCCTTCAGAGTATCATCACTGGGTAGGATTCAAGATTGTTTTGAAGACACATTAAGTCTATTTGGTACAATGTTTACATATTATTGGCTCTTGGTAAAGTGTCCACTATGATGATGAATAGTGCTCTCTCAGGATCTCAATTTATTTGTTACTGAAAGCTTACTCTGTTTTGGAAGATAGTAAAAATCATACAAAGCCAAGTCCAGGCCTCCTTGAGGAGCTTGCAGAATAGTGGCCTATTATGCTATTCAACCTCATTCTTTCTGTTTCCATCAGAGTTGGCCTATTGGGTCCAGTGAAAACTGTCTTCTTAAGCATGGGCAAGGTTTTGCTATGGGAATAAGGTCCATGAGTCCATATTTTCCAAAATCTGTTATTATGGAGTAGGCACAGTTAATACAGTACAGGCACCATAACATAATGAAAGACTCTTTGTTTTATGAAGTACTTCACAGGCTCCACAGTTGGCTGCTAAGACAATTTTAATTGAAGGGAAAATAAAGAAAGCAGTAAGCAGTGTTCAACAAGTAGCCCCTTAATGGTCCATTCTTGCATTCATCTGTGATGACTGGGATAGAACAATTCTCTTTAATCAGAAGGCCTGACTCTGTTGGGTGCCTCTCTTTGTGTGAAAACTAACATTATTCTTATTTGACCAGCTTGGCAAAGCAAATATTCTTGCAGGAAAGATAGCTGCAAGCCAAAGGGGACCTCCTCACCTGCCAATACCATAGATTAACTTTATTGAACAGCAGCTGTATGATACACCATGTTAGATGAAAGGGAGTTCCATACCTTAGCCCAGAGATGGTCAGTTTCTACTTCCCATTAAAGGAATATAATAATTATATCAGACATTGCCTTCATGACAAGCATGTGTCTAAGAGACTCAGCATCCATGACAGTACAGAGTTGTGCTCTCTGGGGGAAGCCAAGTTAAGAAATCTTAGGTATCATTTGTTTTTCATCAATGCCAAAACCCTTTTCTGTGGTCACAGACAGGCCAGATGAGAAAGGAGAAAGAAAACTCTGCTGGCTCAGTAGGAAACCTCCTAAGGGACAGAAAAGTAGCTGAAATAATGAGGCATCAATGGGTGACCTCGGGCAACAGCTCCATGAGGCTTATTTGATGCTTTTTTTCATTTTAAGGCATCTTGAAGGGTTCCTTACATCTTGAAGAGAGATTAGGAAGATGTTTTAAACCATTTGGTTAAAACTTAACAAACACTATTATAGATGGCAGGCAACCTGTTCTTCAGACCTTGGTGAGAAAAAGGGTAGGCAGCATTGGAATGTGGTGCCAACCTTCAATTTCTGTGGCAATCCCCACCAGATTTACAAAAATCAGGCATCAGTACTGTCAGATGCATTTTGCTCTTTTCACCTGCCACTGTCCAGTATTTCACTAGGGAAAATTTTCACCCCTGCATTTGCTGTCCTTCACTGTTGTTAAGAGTAAAGATGAACCATAATTCAACTTTCTGTGAGCCATATGTCACATGGAAATTGAAACAATAATAATAACAGCTGAGTTAACTGAGAGATTACTATGAGCCAGGTATCATTCTAAGACTTTACATGTATTAACTCATTAATCCTCCTAATTACCCTATAACATAGGAGCTATTATTATCACCATTTTATAGATTATGAAACTGAGGCATACAGAGGTTAAGTAACTTGCCAAAGGTCATACAGCTAGGTAATGGCAAACAGGGTTTTGAATCTAGGCAGTCTGGATCCAGAACCCATGTTCTAATCTCAATGTAAACTGTCTTCCTAAAATAATACAGACAGGAGAAAAATCAGTTCACACACAACTCAAGTGATTTCATACATAGTTTTACAGAGTAAGTCTCAGCCTGATGTTATTGCCTTATGTACTTTAAGACAAGATGAGAATTACTGAAATAATTATCAGCATGTCTAAGACTAGGTCTCCAAAGAATTAAGTAAGCATAGCAGCAGACAAGACCACTGAATCACAGATTGAAGGGGAACCTGAAAAGTCATTTCTTTAGAGTTCTTAAGAAAATAAGATATAGGGGGAAAGGGCTAGGGGTAGAAATTAAAACCACTCTTGAGGTGTAACATGTTTGGTTGGAGCTGGATGTACAAACACTCTAAGAGTTGGTCTGCATAGCACCTAGATACTTTCTATTTAAGTGGGAGCTTAGCAGTCATTTGAAGGAAGTATGTTAGTACTTTTTTAAGTCAAAAAGCATATAGTACTACTAATTGTAACAATAATGATAGTTAATCTTTATTGAGTACTTATATGCCAAGTATTGTGCTAAATATATTATTCAATCTTCATATAAGGTAGATAGGATAATTATTGCCATTTTACAGATGAGGAAACTGAGGAACAGAGAGGTCAAGTAATTTGCTCAAGATAACACAGTTAGCAAGCAACAGAGCAAGAACTCAAACCCAAGCAGTATGATTTCAAGGCCTGTGTTGTTAAGCACTAAGGAAGAAATAGCCCTTTAAGGCACTGTTAGGAAAACCTACCCCAATTTTCTAGCCCTATTATTGATCCCAGGTCAAGTTTTGATCCTATAATGATTGTTTGGAGGCATTTTTGCTCACAATGCTAGGCCTTTTCTGTTCCACGTTATAGATAATTGAAGATTACTTTGTGAGCATAGATTTATACTTACATGTGATAATTTATGAATCATATGATATCAGTTAACATTTAGGTCCCCTTGGCCTCAGAGCAGATGTGACCTCAAGATTCTTCCTGGGACATTTACCCATATGGTCCAGACTGCCATAAACTGGGAATATTTAAGCCAAATCAGATTGTCTAGTCACCTTAGACTATAAGTGATTGTAACTCAGGACCACTCTACATAGAGCTATAAAATAATATATAATATTTTCGTTTAATTCTATTATAATGAAATAATAAAGAAATAATAAATAAAAACACATTACTTCCTTTAGAAATGTCTATGAGAAATATATTAACAATGATTTTTAAAAGTATTTTAGAAGCTAACATTTTTGAGCACTAATTATGCACCAGGCATTGTGCTAAGCAGGAGTTAATGGGGACCAAAGGGAGGCCCAAACTTTACCTGTACAATGACCACTTGTATATCTAATTCTGAATTGTACCCCATATCTTTAAAATTTAAAAAAGCAGGATTTAATTCTCATGACAACCCTAGGAGGTAAGTACTGTAAGTCTGACTTTATGGATGAGGAGATTGAGTCTCAGAAGATATAAAAGAGATCAAATACTGAAAGAAACAGGCTTGGAAGCCATGCATGTTGCGCCCAGAGTCTGACATATTAACTACTCTGCAATACTGGCCCTTATAGTAGCATCCACTGATCCTAGATTGGTCCCACAAGTCATTTATAACTTAACAAGACCCATGGTCCAATCACTCTAGCCCTCAAAGGATCCCTGGTTGTGGTTGGTCTTATGAAGAAGGATGCAGTCTAGCCAACTACAGCCCAAGGTATGAATTATAGTTTGGTGAAACAGTTCTTTGCCTCTGCCATATATATAATTTAGGCACATTTTTCTTCCACCGATTTCTTAATCACATACCTTTTTATCTTGATGTTTGACTGCTTTTATGCTTGTTTCCTGGCTTTCAATGTTATAACATAATTTATCATTAGTATTGTTATTGCCTGACCTACCTCACCCTTATTATAACTAATAAAGATTTAAAATCTGGGCTGGAATTATGAAATTGATATGGGGGGAGGGAATAGCTAACTACATGAACAAATGGCACAAGAGAGTGGCATAACTCTAGATCTACCTGTGAATCACCTGGGGACCTAAATCACCTGAGTGGCATAACTCTAGATCTACCTGTGAATCACCTGGGGACCTAAAATGCAGCTTCTGATTCAGTAGGTTTGGGTTGGTATCTGAGATCCTGGGATTCTAGAGTTCCCAGGTTATGCAGAGCATACTTTGAGAAGCAAGGTTGTAGATTTGCTTGGTCCTGTTGTGTTTTTAAGTAGGATCAAAATTAAATAAAGCTGGGAAGATTCAAGTTTAGACTGTTTAAAAAGCCACCTTAGGGTCCCTGAAATGGCAATTCCCTAATGTCTTCACAAAGCCATTGTAATGGTTAATTAGCTCTGACTTTCAGGAAGATTTTTTGTGTTTAAAATAAACCCTTCAGATGCCCTGATGTTTTTCTGCTGATTTTATCTTTAGTAAAGATGAAGTGAGTTCACCATGCCCATTCAATTATGGGTTACTTGGCTTTAATATATATGTGTGGGTGTGTTTACACACACTTACACACAGTTATTCAATGCCAAAAATAGTCTCTGCACTGTTCCCCACCATCTTCTTTCCTCCCCTTAAGGAATCTAAGATTTTGAGGATATCTAAGTCAGTTCTCTTTTCATCTTCATGTTTATTTGCTTCCTGTATGACATCTATAAAATTAGACAAGCTTTGTAATTCTTTGCCAAAATCTTGTTGCCTTGTGTTTCAATGAGCTGCCTAAATGTTCAATGAGCCTATCTTGCATTGGATATCCCCCCAGTGTGTCCAAAGTGCAATAGGGAGTATAATCATAACTACTGGCCACCCAAGCTATAAAGCTCATATTACAAAAATGCACACTCCAGGCAGAATCTGGTAAATGTCAACTTCAAAATAAGTTGTGTCATACTGTTATATTTATTACCACATGGTCAATAAAAGAAGCGCTTGTGAGGTGATTAAAAATAACATACCAGGTAAAATTGGTTGTCCAGCAATTCCCAGTGGTGCCATTCCAAGATTATTCATTGCTGTGGCCCATGCAGTTGGATCAGACATAGGTAGTGTCATTGCAGTGGAATCTACATTCAGAGTTCTACTATTATCAGCTGAAAAGAAATGACAATCAAAATAGTTTGTTGTGTTATGGTTCCAGTGTCTAGTTTACTTATCAACATAAATTCTGGCAAACTCTATAGAAATGGCCAGATGGACAAGTGGTGGATAAGGTCTCAATGTCAGCTTTCTTACAAGCATTAGAACAATACAGCTTAAACTGACAGGAAGTCACGGAATTTGAAAGCAATTTACCAGATGGCATTTTAGTGTAAATGTTTCCCTCCTTTCCTCCCTCCTTCCTTCTCTCTTTTTTTTAAAGCACACACAACAGAGGAGCATGAGATGATTAAGAAGTTTCCTATTTTTCACATAGTCTACTAGCATATGATTAAGTCAGCAGCTTCTATACCAACTACTCATGCCTGCAAACCAAGAAAAAAAATCCCAGGGCTTCCGTAGTTGGCAACAAAATGTACAAATTTTACTCCTGATGTAATTTCGTACCTTTGAGGCAGGGCTATTGAATAAAGCTGTACACACAATCAGCAGACATCATATTAGATGAATGAGAATTTTTGAGATTAGAATACCTGAGAAAAAGCAGACCAAAGACACGGCCCTCAAAGGCTGTACAATCTAGTTGAAGAAACTGATGATGATAGTGATAATTATTACCATTATCGCTATTATCACCACCTCAGCTCACTAATACTACTAAGTATTGAACCCTTACCATATGCCAGGTAAAGCAAATGACATGCAATAATCTCATTTCAGAGATACCCTACGAGGTAGGAACTATTTATATCCCCATTTAATAGATGAGAAGTTCTAAAAGGTCACATATATTGTCCAAGATCATACAGGATGTATACATTTTAGCCGTTATACCTGTCTCCAATCAAACAGTTATGAAACAATGAAAGATTTGAATGGTATAGACCAGAAAAGTTCCTGAAGTTTAAGAAATGAAGAGCTACTATAGCCTGAATAGGTAGGAAATACTTCATGGAGAAGATTGACCTTGAAAGAATGGCCAGATTTCTATAGAGTATTTCTGAGTGATGGGTAGTTACTAGAAAGGTAAAGAAGGGGAAAGACAACCCAGGAGCAGGAATGACATAAGCAAAGACATTAAAGCAGGTTATACAAGCATGTGCTTTACATACTGTTGGGAGAGATATAGTCGCAAGTTATCTCAGCACAAAAAGACTTTCATTTTGGGAAATTTTCCTCTGATTACTGATAGCCATAGAAAAAAGCCTTCCATGGCAAATTTTCTCCTCCCTCCCAGCATGCACTTCTGTCAATTATACCCCCAAAGGCAACTCTGTTCTAACAGTAGCTTGCTAAAGTCCAAGGCAACATGAGGAATGATCCATGGCTGGATTATTTATAAATGTGCTGTTTGGGTCACTGATTGATCAGAACAAGTAAATGCAAATGTCCAAAAAGATTATTTCTGAAATATTAGTTGTCAATTAACTTGTCAATTACTGTCAACGTTATTTGATATTGCAATAAGTGCTTCATACAACTATGAGTAAAGTACTGTGGAAACACAGAGGAATAATCATAGTTGCTGGAATGAGTTTGAGTGTATGTGTTTAGGATTTGGTGGTTCAAAGAGATAAGGAATGCCAGGGAACCTTTCAATGAGAAAGAATAATTTGAAATGAGTCATTAAGGAGGAACAGGATATGTTTCCAGGTAGTAAATGGAGAATTGAGGTAGAAGAGCATTTCAGAAAGCAAGAACAATAGAATATTTACCATTGACTGCCTTGAATTACAGTTATTGGATACATGTCTCTGTTTTGCTAGCCTGCATTCCTTTTTGAGGTCAGGAACTGTATTTGAGGTATCTTTCTTTCCTCATTTCTTAGTTCAGTGTCTGGTATAAAGTAGGTATTCAAGAAATATTTGAATTAATAAAGAAAATCAACTTACATTGATTTGGAGCACAGTAGGCAATCTATACAATGATAGTCATTGATTCAATATTTGTATACCTTTTCAGAATGATATATTGTCTTGAAAGAGATGGCATTATTGCTAAGCCCATTCTTTCCTTAGGGCAACTGAATACTTGTAGGAATTTGCTTAGTTACAACCAGGAATAGATTTACTCAACTGATAATTCAATCTGATCTCATTAGTTATAATCTTTTCCCCATATAGGCACAATTATACATATAAGCAAGCTTGTAAAATTTTACTTTCAAAGGGAAATCCCAGATGATCATCTCTGGCAGCAATCTGGATTTAAGGTCCACACTAACAAAACACGCTGTGCAAAACATCTGTTCAGAATTATCATCATTTAGTGGTGGAAAAAGTTAAGTCCTGGCCTGATTCACTTTCCAGACTAGGAATGGATATCTCAAAATTTTAAAAAGTGTTTTATCAAGGCATTTCCATGTCACTAAAGGAGGAGATTGCTCATTTTCCCATGAATCGCACAATCACTAGCAGAGGGCAAGAATATTCAGAAGACAAGTGCTAGCAGCTGTCAAATGGCCTTCAAAATGCCTCCCAAGTCTGAAGAACATGACCTGCTATGCTGTTTCTCCTATTCTGCTGTGTGATAACTCCTCACAAGGTCAGAGGTTGTGAATAAGTGCCTTCTAGGTAATTTGATTGAAGATATGCCACTTTGGAATAAGAGTTCAATAGCACCAAAACAATAAAAAAGTTTGGAACTGATTATCTACTTTAAATTTATATCACTCCATAACTACCAGATCCCTGCCATCTGCTTACTTTTGTATTATTTATGCATCACTGATTAACTTGTCAATTACTGTCAAAGCTATTTGATATTGAAGACCACACACACATAGTGATATACCCATCTTGTAGTGAAGTTAATTATTTGAAACGTTTTCTTTATTTCCTCTGAAACAAGGACAGTATATTGGTGCCGTCTCTCCAACTATATTCTTTTATTGAGACAAAAACTCTCCCTCTCTGATGATTTACTCTCCTACAACTCTCTTTCATATGTCCAGGTGCATATCCATATGTTTTTATGCTTACTGTAATTTTGTTACACAGTATTGTTCAAAGTTGAGGAGCCAATTTTGTCATTATCTATTGAAAGCCTGTTAAGAGTAGGGAGCAATCCTGACTAGTGATCAAGAACATTGGTTTGGGAGTCAGATGACTCTGGTTTAGTGTCTAGCTCTACTACTTAGAAACTATAATGTGCTCATTCTCTCTCTTTTCTTCTTGCCTGCCTGCCTCTCAGTCTTCCTTCATATTTACTGTATATTCACTGAACATTTTCTATATGTCATAGAAATAAATAGATATTGAGGACCTATGGTGAGTCAAAAAGACCCCATCCTTGGTTTGGGGGAGCTTACACTCTAGTGCAGGAGACAGATACTAAAATACAAATAAATAATTATAAAATAACTATACATTGAAATAAGTGTTATTGACAAAAATCTGAGTTTGATGAGAAAAATGGCAGCTGCAAAATTAGAAAAATGAAAGTATCTTCCTTATAGGTCTGAAGATTAAATTAGACAGTGTGGGTAAAGAACTGAGCATGCTTCTGGCTCATATTGAGTACCCAGTAAACGGTCATAATAACATGGTAATAGTTATGGTGATGAGGAAGCATCCTCGCCCTTCAGGGGCTCAAATTCTACTAAAAGAACCAAGAATAAACAGAAATTATTAGAATGCATTATATGGATAATGAAATGAGGCACAGTGAGCTTAAGTAATCAGCTCAATATCACACAGCTTACAGGCAGCAGAGCAGGAATATAAACCCATGCCACTCTGATGCCAATGCTCATGGTCTTACTCATCACACAGAACATCTTTCCAATGAGTCCCTTTATTTTCTGTGTTCTTCTAGTTCATAGAACACATGGCTATCATAGCCTTTAGTACATTATATTTTTCTCACCTTGTTCCTTTCCATGTTTACCCTCCCCTCTAGACTCTGAAATATCTTATCCATCCTTATTATTCTTACTGCCTAGACACCATGCCTGACATAGAAGAGATATTCAATAAATGATTTTAAACAAATGAATAAGGAAATATATGAATGTGTATAAGAGGCTCCTGCACAGATATTCTTCTCAGAAGCAGGTGTCAAGCTGTTCAGGACAGGATACTACTCTGCTGTTGTATTAAAATAAAATCTCTTGGGTAATTTTTTTCTGAGGTTTGAATGTTAAAACGTTTAAGTGGAGACAGAAAGGAAGATAAAATGATGATGACTTGAATTATTATAATCCTTACATGTTGATAATATAAGAAAATCACAATTACAGAAATACAAACTTCAAGAAGGATAAATCTGGAGGTGGGAAGATAATTTTCATTGCAGAGAAATTCCTCATGTGTAAAAAGGGACAGGCTGAAATTTCTTTGAGAATTTAAGGTAAATTTGCTAAAATAAATGTGTAGGTAGCAGAAATATTTATTACTTCTTTGAGGGCAGGGGCATAAACCTCATTTACCTTTGTATCCTCTATTGTGCCCAGTTCAATGTAGGTGGCAATAAGTATGCTTTTAAATAAGAGAATCCTGTAAGAACTCAGCAATTGTACAACGTAAGGCTTACCTGCATTGTCTATTTCATAGATTCACAGCCATGTAGAATATCTTTGCATTGTGTGTTCCTGAACTGTGGACTTAGCTCTTTAGTCATTTCTGTAGAAGGAAGATAGTGGTCGAAAGCTTGGTGGGACACTGGACCTCTGGAACATACCAGGACTTAGATAAATGATGAATTACAGTGTTGATTATAGTAATTATAGTAAGACTAGTAAGAGTTAACACATAATGCTTACTATGCATCAGGTACTGTTCTAGGCACTTTATGTCCACTAATTTAAAACTCACAACAATCCAATGAGTTTTAAATAATCTTCTCATTATTACCATTCTACTGATGAGGTAATAGGGAAAGAGAAGTTAAGCAAGCTATCCATGGTTACACAGCTACCTTGCAGTGGAACTGGGATTTGAATTCAGGCAGCCTGGCTCCACAATTCATGTTCTTACCCACTATGCTATATTAAACCAGTGAAGTCATACAGTTATAGAATATTTGAGCTGGGAAGGCTCTACGGCTCATCATTATACAGATAGGGGCTCTCCATGTCCTCTACTGCAGTAGTTCTTTACTGGTGCTAAGTCAGCTCTCCAGGGGACATTTGGTTGTCACACCTGGGGACAGTGTGTTGCTCCTGACATCTAGTGGATGGAGGCCAGGAATGCTGCTAAACATTCTACAATGTACAAGACAGCCCCTTACAACAAACAATTATCTGGCCCAAAATGTCAATAGTGCTGAGGTTGAGAAACCCTTCTGTGTGTTCTCACTGGACGTGTCCCTTTGCCCTGGTTTCTTCATAACCCTTTCCCATCTACCACATGTATAGTCAATCCCAATTTCCAAAGATTATGCCCTAGTCTACTTTCTTATGCTATTGTGCTACTAACACTAATCTGATAAATGACCTCCCTCAAGAATCTATTAACATTTTTAATACAGTTATTTCTATGCTTCACATCAAAGAAATGATCCCTGTGGTGGAGCATCCTGGTACCATACAATGTAGATGGGATGCTGTTTACAGAGTGGTCCTAGAAATAGCACTGAGTACACCATGACAAAGGGAAGAGAGAGGAAGTTTAGAAAATGTTTGCACAGAACATGGAAGAAAATCTCATCTCTGGCATATTGCATGGGACCTTGCATATAGCAGCCACTCAGGAAGCATTTGTTATGAAAACTTATGACACAAGGGCAAGGTTGGGTGCCCTGCCACTGAACAGCATTGTGCTTTCTGTTCTCTGGCTAAGGGAAAGGAAACAGCAGAATAAATCATGTTTTGGGTCTGCATTAAGCCTAGGACTCAAGGCTTTATCTTTGCTTGGTATTTATTGCTCATGAAGCCATATATTGTGCAGTGCATGTGTTATTTTGAATCACTCTTAATTTTTCTTGAAAATTAACAATCCATTATTGTTTGTGAACAATGCATTAAAGCCCCAGTCACACACTACTCTCTCTCCTTTTGCAGATGTCACCAGCAGTGACGTCACAGCTTGCATCATGGCTATGCAGAGTGAGAGAACTGACAGGAGCTTTTGTAAGACAAGGCTCCCAGGTGGCTTGAGAGAGATGACACTATTAGACAAGCAAGGATAGATCAAAGAGACATTCAAAGGAATCAGGAAATCACAGCATATTATTCCTTGAGAAAGGAAGGGAAGGGTCTTTATGCTAGCTTATATAGTAGGTAGTCATTCTCACCATGAGCTGTGAATGTGGTGGGGTGGGAGAGAGTAGCCTGATCTTTAAGGTACGTAGATAAGAATCTCAGGGTAGAAAGGTGCTTTCACACACTAAACCTCATCCTGGAAGACTCATTGTTCTAGTGCATAAGATGAAGGGTCTTGGAGACAGTCATCTTTGTATTGGAGCAGCTATAAAGATGTTCAATGCTTTTAAATAGACCAATAAGAAACAAGGGAGCCAAGATAGCATTCCAAATGGCAGATGCAGTTGGGTAGTGGGGTGGTGTAGTGAGGAAGAAGGACACAAGTTTTGGCATGCACTTCTACAAGGAACTCACAGCCCATATACATTTATGAAGGCAACAAGGTATAGTGGAGGGAATACAGAACTTGAAGCCAGATCGATCTAAAATCAAATTATGACTCTACACTAACTAGCTGTGTGACTTAGGCAAGTTTCACAAACTTTTTAACCAGTTTATTCACCTGTATCAGGGGATAATGATACCTATGTTTCATTTACTAAGATAATGGTAATGATGTTGATTCTCAATATTGATTAAACCCTTATTATGTGTCAAACACTGTTTTAAGGCTTTACATATATTATATAATCTAATTTTCACAACAATTCTGAGATAGGTGACATTGATCATTATACCCATTTTGCAGACAAGGAAAATAAAACACAAATAAGTTAGGAAGCTGCTCAAGGTCACAGAGATAGTTAATGCTGAAGTTGGAATTCAAATTCAGAAGTATAGCTCCAGAGTCCACACCTTTAACCAGTGAGCTGTATACTATCACTAAGAATGCTGAGCCCAATATCTGACACAGAGCAAGTACCTGATCATGATTTTAACCCCACTTTCTTTATCTTTCCCTTCCTTTTTTCTGGTTAACCATTCAGTTGCTCTGTGGGGTTTTCTTCACACACATCTCTGAGCTGGAACCAAGTGCTTCCTTTGTTATTTCAGGGTTGGCTGACATAGGCTGAGGAGTCTTGGGAATAGTACTTGTCACTTCAAGGTTATTAGGTAAATTGAGCCAGGAGACTAGGTTGAGGTTGGACCCAGGGGTCCTGGAACCCCATGGGGCTCCACCATGGGAAACATGGAAGGCTTCCTTAGCCAGTAGGAGCAGTGGCTGGCTCCACTACAGAGGCTCTTTTGGCCTTTTCTAGACTATAGTCCATAATTGCTAACCCTTGGCTTCTTGGATTTCTGAGATACCAGTGAACTAATGTTACCTCGGTCTAAGGTAAATGGTTGACTATGACCCTCTAGTCTTTAGGATTGCATCATCAGATGTATTCCATATTTTCTCATCTAATATTTAGGTAAAGAAAACCAAAAGGTATAACCTCAAAAATGCTACCTACCTCAGCTGCTTTAACATCTGCACTAATTGCCTGTTAAGTCACAGATTTCTTTTTCTGGCTTTGAAACAGATACATGAATAATACCTTCAGGACCCCAGATGTGGTAACCACTGATTTTCAACTAAAAATCTTAATATTTAACAAATCAATGAACTGTATTTCAGGTACTGAGCATGCTATTTAAGTAAATGGCATGGCTGAGGGTGGTGGTGGAAGGGTGGGGGGATGGAGAAAGGAAAGAGAAGCACAGACTTTGTAAGTCTGCAAAGCTCTGTGGTCTATGCTTTCTCGAGGTAAGTTGCATAAGAGATGAGTTGGCAACCCTACTCTTTGTTTGTCTGTTTGTTTGTTTGTTTGTTTTTGAGTTGGAGTCTCACTCTGTCGCCCAGACTGGAGTGCAGTGGCCACTCCCGGCCACCGCAGCCTCGACTGCTGGGCTCCGGCAATCCTTCCACCTCAGCCTTCCGAGTAGCCGGAATTACAGGCATGCGCTACCACACCCGGCTGATTTTTTGATTTATTGTAGAGATGAGGTCTCGCTGCCCAGGCGGGTCTCGAACCCGCGGGCTCAGGCAGTCCACTCACCTCAGCCTCCCAGAGGCGCGGGATTACAGGCTGAGCCACCGAGCCCGGCTGGCAACCCTACTTTTATGCTGTTGGTAGTCTGGCAAGATCTCTCGGAGGGAAGAAGAAAAAAAAAGTCCTGGGGTTAATCCACAAGCCGTTTTGTTTCATCCCTTGTTGTTGAAAATGTTTCCAACATATTTTAGTCCACTTCCTTGCCACAGGAGATAGAGTACGACAGAGATAAATATAGCATGAACTAGATCTGGAATTAGGAGGGCTAGTTTGAACTCTGGCTCTACTATTTATTTACTCACTGTGTAGCAGTCACTTACACCTGTGTTTGTCAATGTGCATTCCAACCACATGCCTCAGAATCACCTGGGGTACTAGCTAAATAGGCCAGTTTCCAGGGTTCACTGCTGAGGTTTTCATCTGGATGGTGCTGGGGAAACAGCCTGTTGAACAAGGTAACTCTTATACCCACTACAAATGTGAGAAACACAGAGCTTAAATTCCCTATCTATAAATAAGAATGATGCCACTCTGTTCACAAGGTTGTGGTGAAAACAACAGAGGTGGTCAATATGTTGTACCTGAATCTTTGAGTGAATTTATTGCAGGGTTTCTGGATAATTCTGAATATTAATTTAACAAACTTGTTAAATCCATGTACTCTGTGATGGTACCCAGGTGAAAACTACATGTTTCCCTGCCCTTTGAGGGACTCATAGACTAGTTGAGAGTGGTAGATAGGCAAACAAAAACTACCGTATAGTTTGAAAATGGCTAAACAGAGGTATAAAGAAAGGGAAGGCAGTTCCTCTGCTAGGATGGAGCTAAGAAGAGGAGGTGGTGGAGGAGGGAATGGAATACAGAGGAAGTGATGTGAAGCTGAAGAAAGTGACTTCAAGTTTTGACAGATAAGACAATTATCACAGTACTACAGATAACTTAGGTATAGATAAGGCTGCATTGGGCTAAGTCTAAAGCCTAGAAATTGCTCTTGTTTGAGGTGATGGAAGTGAGTGGAAAATATTTTCCATGTGTCTCCATATAATTTCTCTCTCCTAAAAGCAGAATGTGGAATAACTAGAGTCGCTTTGTGTTCCCCAATAGGTTGGACTCTGAGAGGATGAGTATTAAGAGTATATTGTTAAGTTGCTGTGCAAGTCACTAGCTACAAGGCCATGGTCTAAGTTAGAAGGATGGGACCCTGGCCATGAGGACTATAAATAAGTCAAGTACTAAATCCTCCTGATAATGGTACCTTTGGCTTGAGTACTAGCTGCCTCAGCAGGGCCATCCTCAAATATTAAGGGCAATGCTATATATACACATACAGCCACAGGAGGCAGTGACTAATGACTCTGCCTTGGGCCAGCAGCCCTAGCCCCTTTCTTGCTTCTTTGCCTCTGCAGGCAACCTTAACTGGAGCTTTCAAACTCCACCCAAATTTGACAAATAATCAGAAGACAACAGACTTTACTATGCAGAACTTCACATTACCCTTGCTACCCTCTGTGTTGCAAAATTACTGATTTTTGGAAAATCAAAACACACTCCCATCAAGCATGCATTTGGCCAAACCAAGCATGATAATCACTCAACTCTTAATGCTAAATGACATTCAATGAAGAAAAAATGGAGTTATAACAGTGGTTAAGATCATGGGCTTTGCCTCCCCTACCAACCACTGGGGAGAGGAGAGCCCATACAGTAAATGGTGCTGGGAAAACTGACTGACCACTTGCAGAAGGTTAAAACAAGACCCCTACCTATCACCATATACAAAAATCAACTCTAAATGGATCAAAGACCTAAACGTAAAATCTCAAGCTATAAGAACCTTAGAAAATGCAGGAGACATCCTTATGGAAACTGGAACTGGTGACCAATTCCTGATCAAAACTTCAAATGCCCATACCATAAGAGATGAGATAGACAAGTGGAACCTCATTAAACTGACAAGCTCCTGCAAAGCCAAAGAAACCACCAAGAGAATGGGCAGACAGCCCACGGACTGGGAAAAAAATATTTGCTAACTGTATATCTGACAAAGGGTTAACATCTAGGATCTACACGGAACTCAAATATGTTGAAAAGAAAAAAAAAACAGCCCCATTACAAAGTGGGCAAAGGATCTGAATAGACACTTCTCAAAGAAGACACACGAGCAGCCAACAGATACATGAAAAAATGCTCAGCATCACTGTCATCAAAGAAATTCAAATTAAAACCACACTGAGATACCACCTAACTCCAGTCAGGATGGACATCATAACTCAGAAAACAACATAACTCAAAAACATCATAACTCAAAAAGCAACAGATGCTGGAGAGGATGTGGGAGAAAAGGGAACACTTCTACACTGTTGGTGGGAGTGTAAACTAGTACAACCTCTGTGGAAAACACTTTGACGATTCCTGAAGGATCTAAAAATCAGCCTTCCATATAACCCCGCAATCCCTCTACTGGGAATATACCCAGAGGAACTCAAATCACTCTGTGAAAAAGATACCTGTACACACATGTTTATTGCAGCACTGCTCACAATAGCAAAAACATGGAACTAACCGTGCTGACCATCGAAAGAGGACTGGATAAAAAAAAATGTGGTACATATACACAATGGAATATTATGCAGCCATACACATGGACAAAATTATGAACTTCACAGCAACTTGGATGGACTTAGAGTCTATAATACTGAGTGATCTATCACAGAAACAAAGAACTGAGTATCACATGTTCTCACTTATAAGTGAACCTTGAACAATTATCATAATACTATAAGAAAAGGATTGGCAGTAGTGGGAAATTGCTGGAGTAGGGGGTGGGATTGGCAGTAGTGGGAACCTGCCGGGGGAGGGGGGATACACCTCATCAACAAGGGTATTTGCATAAGACCATTTGTATACCTAACCCTGAATTGTACCCCATATATTTAAAATAAAAAAAAATTTAAAAAGTAAATAAAAAATAAAAAAAAAATTAAAAAGATCATGGGCTTTGGATTAGATCTGAGTTCTAATTCTGGTCCACTACTTATTACCTGTGTGACTCCAAGTAAGTGACTTAATATCTCTGTGCTTCATTTTTCACATATGAAAAACAAGGATAATAGTACCTATCTCATAGTGCTATAGTGAGGATTAAAGGAGAAGAAAAAGTCAACTGTAGTGTCTACCTTGGTAAGTGCTAGTAAAATATTAGTAATTAGTAACATATTTACAATGATGGGCATTACATCTGATATATTATGGAAAATGGGGGTCATTGGGGGTAAGGAGAAAGGGGAGTGCTACAATTTCTTCAGGTGAAAATTTTGCAAAAGTACCAGTACAGGACCAGTCATTAATCATAGTAGGGAATGTATTTACAACAAAATAGAACAAGTTGGCTTCTCTTTAAAAAGTTCTTTACCAAGAACACTGCCTGAAAGAACAACGGGGCTAATCTGTATTCCTTTCATCTGATTGATGCATTGTCTAAAAGTAGTATTGCTAATAAAATCCTCAAAAGATTTTTCAGTGTTCCCCCCCTGCTCCACTGTACATACCCCCAACTCATTAGCCTGCTGCCAAAACCCATTTGCTTTTTTCTCTAAAAACATAGATGTCATTTGTATCTGTGCTCTTTTTCCTGATCTCGCCATCTGTGGTAGAGGAAAGCCAGAACTACTTAGTGTCATGGCTCGGTTATCCATGACAAGATTGGGAAGCAATGGGGTAGGCAGAAAAAGAACCTGCTCTTCACAGTCAGCTTTCCAACAAGACAAAGGGAGTTTATGGCCATGGCTGTGACCTCTATGACAGCTGGGAAGAGGACACCCATTGTGTTAGCCTACTCCAGGAATAATCCACACGCAAGTGAATTTGGCTGGCAAATTGTGATTCTGGGACAGTATTAATAATAGTGCCTTTCCAGTGTGGCGATTCCTAAAAGCTCTAAAAATCGACCTTCCATATGATCCTGCAATTCCCCTACTGGGAATATACCCTGAAGAACTCAAATCACTCTATAAAAAAGATACCTGCACATGTATGTTTATCACAGCATTGTTCACAATAGCAAGAACCTGGAAACAACCATGCTGCCCATCAAAAGAGGACTGGATTAAAAAAATGTGGTACATATACACGATGGAATACTACGCAGCCATAAAAAAGAACAAAATCATGAATTTCGCAGCAACCTGGATGGAACTAGAGTCTATAATACTGAGTGACCTCTCAGAGAAACAAAGATCCGAGTATCACATGTTCTCACTCATATAATGGACCTTGAACATCCAATGTAATACTATAAGAAAATGACTGACAGTACTGGAAA
>NW_007258431.1:775431-792293 GCF_000164805.1 Carlito syrichta | reverse complement strand
GGGGATGGGAAACATCTCTTATCAACAGGGTGCCTGAATGAAACGTAATTGTACACCTAACCCTTAACTGTACCCCACAAAACCATAATAAAAAATAGTGATTAATAAAAAAAATAATAGTGCCTTTCTTGGAATCTATCTTATATATGGCATACTTTTGCCACATTTAACTCAATAGCTCTTTTGAGTATTTTATTTATTTATTTTTTTAAGCATATTTTTATTATAAAATTGAGTATTTTAATGCAGCAACAGTAGTCCAAATAGCAAACACATGTGAGTTATTGACTTTCCTTTTATCTATATCTGCTGTAACTTAAATTTTCTTCCTGAGTGAATCTCCAGGCCACTGGTGACATCACCTTTAATCCATTGATTTTTTTAAAATTGGCATTGACATGGAGGAGACATAAGCTGTTAAAAAATAAAAGGCATCTAGGTTGGTGATGATCTCCAGAGCAAACCTTATAGGGATTGGTAGAGCAAATTTGATTTGAAAATGATTACAAAGGGTGAATTCCCTGTAAATAATGAATTGTAAAGAAAATCAGGTTGGGAATATTTGCTTAACCACTTATTTCCACATGGAAGAAGAGCTGTAATTCCTGATAGCCTGGGCTTATACAATGTGTCTAGATTGGTCAGAGAGAAGCCAACCAGTGATAAAAATAAATACACAAGCCCACCCATTCATTGCATTCTCTGTCAGGTCCAACACCAAAGAAAGCCATAAAGATAACAAGTCTTTGAATAACAATCCATAAATCCATTGTTATAGTTCAGGCACTTAACTTGAAATTTCCAGATGACCATGCTACTTCTCTTATTTCTTGAAGAAGCAAGAAGTTCACTGTTAGAAAGGATGTGAGGTAAGGGGCAAGGCAGCTGAAATACTCAAGGACCCTGAGAAAATTATGGGAAAGCATGCCCTCCTCACAAATCACCACTTCTTGAGAAACTAAGTGGTGTAGTGCATCACACACTCAGTGACAACATGAGCACACTCTGGATATGGCCCCAAGCAGGAGTCTGGGGAGGGGTCCTGGAATTGACCAACCCAGGATGTCCCCTTCCCCTCAGGCTCCATGCCTAGGCATGCAGGTCACACTGAGGCTGTGGGTTAAGTGTTCTTGGTGCCTGCTGACCACGTCTTGCAGCTATGCATAGTGAATTTTCTAGCATACTCTTCTTTGCAGCAGTCAGTCCCTCAAGCTGGTTCAGACCAGATTGGGCATGCCTGAATCTGTGCTCATAACCTTTGGTTACCTTTAGTTCATCTCTAGTTTATTATACTAAAAAGCCCACTCCTAGAGAGAATTCACAGCCATTTTGTGTATATGCCACCTATGTATAAGCATCTTCTCATACTGTGCCTGCACACTAGAAATCCTACCCTTCTCATGCTTAACCCTGAACTCTACCATGTGTAAAATGCTATATAACCCATGTACTTCTTACTATCATGAGTGGTGTTTTTCCAGTGTAGCCAGCTACTCCTGGACCATCTTCCTGTAAGTTCCTGAATAAAGTCCATGTCTCCTCTGTTGTCTCTGGGTCATTTCTTCAGCCTCCCGGACACAGTACCTTCCCCTTTGGGGCCTTTGGGAGTCTAGCAAGACAACTGGCATACCACTGGGAGACAGCCAGAACAAACTACCTGAAGTTTTTTTTATTGTTAAAATGATCTTTTAATTTGAAAACGATCACAAATAAATTGCTTAGTAATTTATATTAAAATTTTTCCATAAGTCGACATTAAGCTGGTGATCTACAAATACACATTTTCTTCAAATTTTAAAATGGGATCAATTTCTATTTTTAAAAAGCATACTATTATAATCTCTGTAATTTTTAAAGTACACATTTTTAAAAAGCTTTGGAAAGTAATGTGTACATTTAAAGAGTTTTGATAATTATTATTTTGCCTTTTATCTTCAGTTGTTTCAATGACCCTTAATAACATTTTCCATTTTTGCAATACCAAATTTGTCTAATATAGCTTCCAAAGTCAATTAATGATATTAAAAATGTGCATGGGAAAAAAACACCTTAAAATAGCACACTTGGCCTCCAAGCATGTGTACATGGTTTTGTGTTACATATACACATACTTTTACCTCACATATCAGATACACAGCAATTCTTTTCTTACCTTAAAAAATTATTTTATTGGTATATAATATTGGTACATATTCATGAAGGACATGTGATATTTTGTTACACGCATGGAATGTGTAATGATCAATTCTGAGTACTGGGGTTATCCAGAACCTCAGGTATATGTGTTGGAAATATTTTAAGCCTTCTCTTCTGGCTATTTTATTTATTTAACTTTTAAATTTTTTATTTTAAAGATGTGGGGTACAACTCAGGGTTAAGTGTACAAATGATCATTATGCAGGTACCCTTGTTGATGAGGTGTGCTCCCTCGATTTTGTTTTATCAAAGTGCACCTAGTTTTCAAGAGTAGCTATCTTCCTTGAAAATGTAAAGCTAATTTCTGTATATCAAATCCTATTTTTCCACTGACTCACGGTGTCTTTTTCTATTTTTAAAAATTATTTATTGAATACAAAGGGAAACTTATAAGAGACAAGTTCAAAGTATAAAAAAAAGCGATGCAGTAAAAACCGTGTCCAACACGAAGTTTAAGAAAAAGAATATAAGCCAGGCTCGGTGGCTCAGCCTGTAATCCCATGCCTTGGGAGGCTGAGGTGAGTGAATTGCCTGAGCCCACGGGTTCGAGACCCGCCTGGGCAACTTGGGGAGACCTCATCTCTACAAGAAATCAAAAAAATTAGCTGGGCGTGGTAGCATGCGCCTGTAGTTCCAGCTACTCGGAAGGCTGAGGCGGAAGGATTGCTGGAGCCCAGCAGGTCGAAGCTGTGGTGGCTGGGAGCGGCCACTGCACTCCAGTCTGGGTGACAGAGTGAGACTCCAACTCAAAAAAAAAAAAAAAGAAAAAAATATAACTATTACCTTTAAAGTTCACCATGTGCCCCTCCCTAATTCCTTCCATCTCCCCTCAAAGATTACCTCTACCTCTATTCTGGATTCAGTGTTAATCATTCCTTGCTTATCTTTTTAGTTGTACTATATATGTTGATGCCTCTTCAGAAATGTTTTATCTTAATTTCTAAAGGATCCTTTAGCTGCCAAGAACTTTCAGTGCTGTTTTGAGGAGGCACACACCTCTTCTCCCCCTTCCTCCCACCTCCCCATCACCCGTCCCTCACCTGGCTAGTAATTATTTTGTAACTTAGCTACTTTCCTTTTGTTTTTCAAGTGAATCCCTGCATGGACCTTAATTTCTTTACCTAGGGGTTCAGAGTTGTTTAGGGGATATGGAGGAGGCAGTGGGCTAGAGAGCAGGGTGACAAGGGTGTGAGTATTGCCTAGCATGAATATCTCAAGGGCTTAAGGCCAGAATTTACTGGCTGGCTGTGAAACCTTGGGCAAGTCACTTAATGTCTCTGGGCCTGGGTTGTCTCATCACAAAAACCACTGACAATACTGATCTTACAGGGTTGATGAGATGGTTAAATGAAGGATATTAATTGTAAATGTCTTTTGGAAGCTATAAAATACTATATAAAGGTTAGTTGTTAATGATGCTGCTGTTCTGCTGCTGTTGTTGATGACATAATATCAGTTCTATCAAAGTCAAGATAAAGGACTAAATGAGCATGAATTTTCTAAGTCTGGAGCTAATCCACAGATTTATCCCTGTCAGCTGCCTGGCAAAGCTGGCACAGCACAGACAAAATTAAAATTTATTTTCCAATGCTCTATGACTGGCCTGTGTGAAAACTTTCCCCCTTCAAACATCTTTTTCAAATCCCACTTGTAACTGCCCAATCTGCGTGTGTGGGAGTCGTGTTTGCTCTGGTCTACGTCAGTGCTGGAGTCCAGGGCAGACAGCAGTCACACATTATAGGCATGTAACATTTCCTCTTGCTAATCATTTCTCATAGGACAGTGCAGTCTGGTAACTCAAATAGAAATGTACTCAAGATGCGCTCATCACCTGATCCATTTGTGCCTGAGGAACCTTCTGAAGGTCCTGACTTTTGCCTGGGTGATATTAACACAACCATTTGCATGTTATTTCCATTTTGTTTTTAAAAGGCTCTCTCCTGGAAGATCTACTAGAATGAGAGTAAGCAGTAGAAAGCCACGTTTCCATTCTGCAAACGATATAATCAAATCTGTAAATGCGCAAAAATGCACACAAGAGACACTCCATAAAACTGCTGGCAATTATTTCAGTGTACAGATGCAAGTTATGCACAATTCCCCATAGCTGCCTCAGGTGTTGAAGGAAGAGATTCAAACAACAGAGGGGGAAATATTGATCATCTTTTTGAATACGGAGTTAGGCTACCTGCTTGTGTGCCAGGAGGGGTTAGGGAGGAAGAGTGCTGGTAATATTCCCACACACGTTTCCCAGCCTTGAGGCTGGACAGCCACATGCCCATCTGCTACTAAGAAAAAAAAAAGGGCTTAAACACACAGGACAGGCTGCTTGACCTTTGAGGTTGTAAGGCTCTTGCCCTCCGTCTAACAGCTGACGCCTAGAACAAGCAGGCCAGCCCCACATGGCCTCTGTAGGGTTTATCACGGGGGCTCCAGCTGAGGGGTGACTGAAGCTATGGCAACGAATGCCCAAGAATGAATTAACATCAGCTAAAGGGGTTAATGGGAGAGGCAAGAGCTTTTATACAAATGCATTAGGGAAATAAATGTGATACAGCGGGAATGAGGTCATTAATAAAGCTGAGTGATAAAATCCACCACAATTCTTAAATTGGACTTGGCTACTTAAACTGTGTTTCCAAATCAGTCTCCTGTGTTCTAGCTGTTCATTGAGACACTAAGTGTCTTTCTTTTAAAAAAAAGAATAAAAACAATACTCTAATATGCAGTGTAAAAGGAGAAAATAGGATAAGCAAGGGGGAAAAATTAGACTTGCAAACAAAGGAAGGAAGAAAAACAAAAGATGTGTACAACTATGTTCTGAATATGTTCAAACAGCTTGTTATTTCTAACAGTCACCACCTGGCAATAAATTACCCCCCTTTACATGTGGATTACAAGCTGCATTATTATGATGCATTAGAATCAATCTGAGTACTAACGATAATGGGTGGCTGGGTGGCTAAACATGGCCCCCAATTACTGCCGAGTGCCCTCTTCTTTAATGGCTACAAAACAACTGTCATCAATATTCTCTCATTGAGGGTGTTTTCTTATCAGCATTACGTCTTCAAAACATCCCTGGAAAGCAGGTCGATATTGATGGGCTTTTCTGAGGAAAACAGGGAGGCATGGAGAGGTTAAATAAAAATCAGTAGAGGTGGCCCCACAGGTTCATCAAAGAATCTGCTCCAAAGGGAGCCAAGGTAAGGAGGGAGAGGTCTTTCAGCTGCTCTTTCCATGATGGCAGCACCCATGGAATGCAATGTGTCAGGGTTTTCAGTCACCCTCGCAGCTACAGTGAAAAGTGTATAATTCTTAAGCCACTGCATTTGGACAATCTGATTATAGCTAGCAGCAGAGAACCACATAATACATTTTTACTTCTGGCAGAGTACAACTTCCAAGTAAAAGTTTACACCTGAGAAGAAAGAATGATTACATCTGAATTCAGAAACCAGTATAATCCATTGGGATAGTACTATTTCCTAGTTACAAATGAACTCATAGGTCCTGACTGAGCCCCTACTGTGTTTTCTGTTAGTAGCTGAGAGGGACACGAGAGAAGCCGAAGACTCTAAGAGACTGAAGCTCTTTCCTCAGAGAGCTTACCACCTACTGGGAGGTGGAGGTAGAAAAATCATACATGCAAAAAGATCAAACAAGACTCCATAGAAGGCCCAAGTATAAAGTGACAAGCCTGGTTTACCCTACTGGTTGGAGGAAGAGAATGACAAAATCGGAAAGGTGTATTGTTGGCAACTTGCCACATGAATGTTACCAGCAGAACCTAAACTGCCAAGCATAGTAGACATTTCCATCAGCAGTAAATGCACTCACAAAAGGGGTGGCCAAAGGAGATGAGCAGGAGGGAATATGAGGAAAATAAAAAATACAGGTGTTATTAAAGGGAAACAGAATGAAGGTGTCTGCAATTATCTGAATATGATCCCGTCATTTGTGAACCAAATTCCACTGATATGGCCTGCTTTCCTGGAGACAGTGCTTCTCAGGCAAGTTCTTCTGGTTGGCATGTCTCTCTATACATTTAAGAGCTAGAGAGCAGCTAATTTAAGATTGAGTGCTCTGGTGAGCATAGGGAAGGGAGATAGTCCGTGTTGTGGGCGGAAGAGAGAGAACCACATGGTTTAGCTATTAAGACATACAAAGTGTGGTGAGATCCCGTCTCTACAATAAAACAAAAAATTAGCCAGCCGTGGTAGCACATGCCTGTAGTTCCCACTAATTGGAAGGCTGAGGTGAAAGGATTGCCAGAGCCCAGGTCAATGCTAGGGTGGCCGTGTGTGTGCCACTGCACTCCAGCCTGGGAGACAGACTGAGACTCCAATTCAAAAAAAAAAAAGACATAGAAAGTGGCCAAACTGACATTTTGTTTTAGAAATTAAAGTGTTTGACTTGTGTGCTTGTCCAGATGGACTGTTACCACACTCATACAGTATCTGCAGGGAGGGTTTGAACTTTGTTTAAAAAAGCATTTTGGGCTGGGCACAGTGGCTCATGCCTGTAATCCCAGCACTTTGGGAGGCAGAGGCGAGAGGATTGCCTAAGCCCACGGGTTCGAGACCAGCCTAGGCAACCTGGTGAGACCTAGTCTCTACAATAAATCAAAAAATTAGCCTGACATTGTGGCATGCGCCTGTGGTTCTAGCTACTTGGAAGGCTGAGGCAGAAAGATCACCTGAGTCCAGCAGTTCCAGGAGGCTGTGGTGGCCGTGAGCATTCTACTGCACTCCAGCCTGGACAACAGAGTGAGACTCTGACTCAAAAAAAAAAAAAAAAAAAAGCATTTTGGATCCATTTTTGTGCCTTTGCTGGTATTCACACTTTCCCAGATGATGCCTTTTTGAGCCACTTCACTTTCCATTCTCCTCTGCTCCACTGCCACAGGCTACACACCTTACCTTGCCTTGTGGGAAGAGGGAATGGATTGCTCTAGAAAATTCAACCACTAAACACACACACTGTCCTAGGCACAGTGGGTTGGCAGTGTTATTGTCACTAGTGGAAGCTGATCTTTGTAATGAGCAACAGACTACAGAGCTTTCTTAGATCTATTCGTAAATTTCTCATTGGGGATAATAAAATTAAGAGTTGCAAGCTGATTGCATTTCCTTCTATAGGACCTATTTATTCTCTGCAAGAAAATTGACCATTGCTCTTTCTTTTTAGGACATTTGAAAAAGATCACAATTATGCCCAAAGGAATTATCATGCTATGAGAAGCCTGTTTGTGATCCCATCCCCTATATAGCTTCAAGGTATTATAGGTCTAACAATAGCCTAGATGCTATTTTATAGTCTCAGTGTCCATCTTTGGATTTTTCTGGGAGTATAAATGGCAAGCTATTACGTAAATGTTACTTGTAGAACTGAAACTGATGAGTATATTAGACACATACATCAGGAGTGCATGAACTCATGCCAGGGTTGTCCAAAGGAGGTGAGCTGGAACAAGGGAGCCCTTGGTAAATTAGGAAGACAGATGAAGGTTAAAGGGAACCAGGATAGAGGTGTCTGACATTATCTGAATATGATTATGTCTTTTTGAGCCAAACTTCACTGATAGGTCTTGCTTCCCTAGGGGCAGCACTTCTCAGACAAGCAAGCTTAGAAGTCATTTGGGAAGAAATATTTCTTTACTCTGACACGAGCAGCTAGGTGGAAAAGATGAGCAGACATTTGCTTTGGGAGCAAGAGGTGCTAAGCTTAATGCCCATCATTTCCTGGAGATGATGATATATTGTATATACACATGAAATCACTGCAGCTGCTTGCTATTTCCAGGGGGTCAGAGTACACAACTTTTTCTTTTAAAATATCTGGTTTTCAATCTTGCTGTATCTTGAAATCTGTTTTGAATACAGCTCAGACAGGAAGGTTTTGGTCAAGTATGCGGTGACTAACCTTCAAGCACAACAGACCGCCAGGAGAGCAGCCTGACCTTTGCAGTAAAATTAATTTGATGCTTACAATCTAACCTAGAGTCCGTAGCCTTTATTCACATGACAAAGTCACAAGACAATTTAGCAGGGATTATTAAATTCCACTTAAGCTCATCAGAGGAGAGAATTGAGGTTGATGCATTTTAGGATGTCAGTGAATTGGTCAAACTATGTGGGGAAAGGCAAGGCAGATAGACTTCTAGGAACAAAGTGTAAGGGACTATCTTTGGTACACAGTAGGTACTCAATGAGAACTGATTCAGTGAATGAGACAAAAGAGTAAGATGAATCCAATGTCTGACACCTAGAGAGTTTCTTCCCTGACACTCATAGATGGACCTTCAATCTCTATGAGTTTCCCACGCAGGGAAGTCATTTAGCATGTGCCAGAGATCCCAGAATAAGGAATGAAGATGAGTGGGCTGGGAATGGTAGAAGACATGTCATCGGAGATCCCAGAGTAAAGATGAAAGGTGAGTGGGCTGGGAATGGTACAAACATGCCATCTTTTGCATTACCCTTTCAATTCCAGCTGGCAGTAGGAAGTCTGGGGCAGGAGACTGCTACTCAGAAACACAGAAAGTCAATGGATACCAACAAATCAGGAGGGATGCACTTTCCCTGAAGTGGCTATGAGAACCTCAACAGGAGGACTCTGTTGGGTTTCCAGAAAGCATTTGCCACAGTACTACCAACTGCAGCAATACTCGGGAGGAATCAGTGTTCCAGTCAATGCACTTTAACAAGCATGTTATACACAAAAGGCCTAAGATTATTTGCAGAGAGAAATCCTGGTTGGTTTTATTTAGGCAATATAATAATGTTGCTTTCTGAATCTGATGTTCTTTATTTGAACATTCATTATAATGATTCATCTCTGCTCTTCTTTCTTTACCAATAATATTTGCATTCTATTAGCAAATATAATTCATAGAGGATGATAAGGGAATCAAAATTATCCAATTTGTTTCCATCACAGGAGCAGAAGGAATCCCACAATGATTTGTTTTGCATCATTCTAATTTCACTAAGTTTTTCTTTAATAGTCAGGGTTTGTAGCATTAACTATTATTCATCACTGCAGAATCAGTAATGATTTACTATCACAGGGATAATCTGGATTTTGTCTAAGGAACTCCCACCCCTCCATTTTGTTTCCCAGGAACTGACCATTTCCCAGTCTGGAGTTTTCTTGTACCACAGAAGATATACTGACTTTCTATCTCTTTAAGAGATATTTAGCACTAATAATATGATGCTCTAAATTGCTATTCCCATTTTACTTTGTATTCATAGTTAACTGGGTGTCTTTGATATTTCCTTCTGCTGGATTGTAAAAACTTTGAGGGCAGAGATGGTGCCAAATACACTGTCAAATTACGCCCCAGGATATGGCATAGTGAATGAAAAAATAGCATAATTCTATCAATTTTTACTTCCTTTAATCTATGACAGTATTATAATACCTGACAATAATTGTGGCTCACATTATTTGTTGGTTATATTTTTTAAGTAGAAATGCTTTCCTCAACTTTTATAAAAATTATCTTCAAGTTAATCTTGCTAATATTTTCCATAGTAATTTCTTCTTTTGCCAACTGAACTTAGTCTATAGAAGATAAATAAACTCTAGAAGAGGTCCTCTGATAAACTGGTTGATTCTGCCTACAAAAATGGCCTCAAGTCATGGAGACATATCAAAGGAACCAGGAATTATATCCAACATATCTAAACACCAGTATAGTAAGGGCAAAGCAGAACTGGACACCTAACATTAGTTCTGGAGCAGGGTCTGGGAAACCTCCTTGCTGTGCCTGGGGGAACTGGGTGGCCTGGGTGACAGATGATCACTTAGGGATCTCCTGGGAGTGCCTATTTACCAACAGGTACAGAAGTTTTTCAATATTTTAAAACTGATATGGGCATCCTGTGCATAATGGCTGAATATCAGCCCGGAGGAAGGGGACCTACTTTTCAACCGAACAAGCAGCATAAGTAGGCAGATGCTCCTACCCATACCTGCAGTCTCCTTAAACAATCTGCCTCAGTGTCCAAGGAAATCTTTGTGATCAAAGTTATTCCTTATATTAAACTCAAATGCAAAAACCTTTCCTACAGAAATATTAACATACTCCTATTATTCTGTCTTCCCAGGGGATGAACTTGTAATCATTGTTTAATCCACAAAATATGTTTTTGTTCTTTAGATAAATTTGTATTTAAAACTGCCTCCCTGTTTTTGAGCTAAAAAGAAAAACTGATCCCAACATCAGTAGCTTTTCCAGCCCATGCAATGGTAAGTAGAGTATTGATAGCTGGAAAGTAGAGAGTGAGCAGTGCTCCTTGCTTATCTTCTGCTTGGGTGGAGAAAGCAAAATTCTTTTTCATGGCAGAGGCTAAATAACATGGAGCTCGCCCTTCAAATCATTAGAAGCAGTGAAAATAAAAGTGCCATGTTTTGTGTCCTTTAAAAGTCCTTTGTTATCCTATCTTTGAGGGCCAGACCTACCCCACCTCAACATACAGTGGCTGCTTAGGTACCTTGTTATTACCTAGCCTCACCTGCACAGTCTACTCACTGGGACTGTGTTGCAATGAGTAGCAATTTTTTTTTCTTCGAGTCAGAGTCTCACTCTGTCACCCAGGCTGGAGTGCAGTGGCACACTCACAGCCACTGCAGTCTCAACCTGCTGGGCTCAGGTGATCCTTCCACTTCAGCCTTCCAAGCAGCTGGAACCACAGGAATGTGCCACCAAGTCCGGCTAATTTTTTTGATTTGTTGCAGAGACGAGGTTTTGCCAAGTTGCCCAGGCTGGTCTAGAACCCCTGGGCTCAGACAATCCTCTTGCCTCTGCCTCCCAAAGTGCTGGGATTATAGGTGTGAGCCAGCATGCCTGGTGAGTAGCAAATTCTTATCTGCTAAGAGGCTGGGTCCAAAGCTTAGGTTCGGGTAAGGTTGTCTTTGCCATTTAGTGTTAAGTTTACTTTGTAGGAATACTAGTAAAACTGCTCAGAAATCTGGATAGGACATGTGGGAAACTGGCAAGGTGAGTTATTCCTGTTTCTATGGGTTGTAGCTGTAGTAGCTTATTGTGAGTAGATGCCAATTTCAAAGCTCCTTAGGCTAGGTAAAAGGGTGAGTCAGAATCATAATTTCTGCTTGGAAGGAATGTCTAAGCAACAATATTGGGCATGAGGTGCTCATCATATCCTAGTACCAGGAAGTCAAACTTATAATTCTCATTAGTGATAATATCAACTGACAAAGTAGGAATTCTCACAAATGAATGTTTAAAATAAAAGTTCAGGAACATTGTGCATATTTTATTGTCTGGGACACACAAAATAAGACAGACAAAAGAAGTTGAAGTACACACTAATGATCAGGTTCAAATGGCACGCCACATAATAGGTCGGAAGCATAAGACCCACTGTAAGTCTTTATTTGTGAGTTCCAGGGAAATATTCCAGAAACAACCCCTTCACCTCTCAACTGCAATATAAAGAGATTTCCAACAAAGTAAAAGTCTTTCCCTTATGGGATTTCCTCATGAAGCAGAGGGTCCTTGGGGAGGATTGATACCTAGAATACACACAGAAATTAATGGCTGGGGGTCCACGGCATCGCTCTGACATGCATGCCCAGTGGAAGAGACTGACTGGAGGGTTAGAGGCTTCTCCAATTTTCACGCCGACTCCTGACTCCTGCTAAGTTGCATCATCTTCAAACACAAAGATTAAAATGTATTACCTGGGGATTTCACTTATGCAATAGACCAAACAAATATTTATGAGTACAAACGACCACTTGTGAATCACCTGAAGTTTTTCCAATAAAGGAGGAATTTGGATGTTACTTGGTCTGCACGCTGCCAGGGGCATATTGTGCTGACATTAGAAAAACATGCTCTTTTCAAAAAGATTTAGTCTCACTTCCCTTTGCCTCCCAGTCTCTCGCTAATGACTGGAAGTAGAATGAGACTTCGATTTTACGATGATTTAGAGGTCTGTGAGTTGGCTTTCTTCCCTTGGTATGTGACCAACTTCAATGAAGCAATTGTGTAACTACTAAGGAAATTAGTTCTTTTCCAAGGGATGGAGATCTTCTGTCATAAGCCAGAATGAATTACTAAGCCCTCTGACTTGATCTCAAGAAGGCCTCTGGGCTGAGGGGAGTGTCTGGCTGGTGGTCTAGGTTTGCTTACTGGAGCAGCAGGCAGGTGGCTAGCCAAGAATATTGTTTGTGTTCCTTCTGTAGGCAGAAGCACTGGAATAGGGAAGTAACAGTGGGTGAAGGGCAGACAAAGGAAATAAGACAGTAAATGAATGAACAGATATAAAGTATGTAGCACAATGCCTGAAGGGCACACCTCTACATACAGCTATCACTTTTTGAGTACTTTCTGTGTGTTAACTACTGTACTAAGCACTTTTTATGTGTTTACTCCTCATAAAAACCTTATAAGGCAGGTATTATTATTATTCTCATTTTATGGGGGAGCACATTGAATCTCAGAATTTTAAGTAACTTACTCAAAGATTTCACAGCTAATAAAAGATGGGGCCAAGATTTGAAGCCAGATTTCTTTATTTTGGACCTAGGTGCAAGGCACTGTGTTTGGTATATTACTTATGTCAAATCCCCATAAAATCTTGAGTTGTGGGTATTATTTATTTTTATTTATTTATTTATTTTTTTGAGTTGGAGTCTCACTATCGCCCAGACTAGAGTGCAGTGGCCGCTTCCGGCCACCGCAGCCTCGACCTGCTGGGCTCTGGCGATCCTTCTGCCTCAGCCTTCCAAGTAGCTGGAACTACAGGTGCATGCTACCATGCCCGGCCAATTTTTTTGATTTATTGTAGAGATGAGGTCTCGCCTGCCCAGGCGGGTCTCAAACCCGCGGGCTCAGGCAATCCACTCACCTCAGCCTCCCAAAGGTGCGGGATTACGGGCTGAGCCACTGAGCCCGGCTGGTATTATTATCTCAAATTATAGTTGAAGAAATGAAGGTTCAAAGAGGTTAAGCAACTTGCCCAGGATCACACAGGAGTAAATAGCAGAGTGAGAATTCTAATTGAAGTCTGACTCCAAATTCCATGCTCTTAAGCGCAGACCTATGCCACCCCTACTGCAATCTGATATATTTTAGACATTCATCAAATGTTTGTTCCTATCCCAACTGGTACAGTGAAGGGAGATAGAGGACAAAGAGTTGAAGATAACCTGGATCTGGTAGCCAGAGCAGGAGAGGTTACACAGTTAAGCTGGAACCCTATCTTCTGTTTTCTCCTGGGACTTGTGTTAAACAAGATGTGGGAAGGGGTGATAAAAGACATGGGGAGATAAGCGGTAACTGATTTCTATCCTCTCACCTCCAAATTGTAAGAGGAAGAAAAACCCCACTCAGAGTATGAGCTAGGACTAGGAAACAACACTATTAGAGATTGCTATTACCTAATAACTATTACCTGAGTTGTGTAGGTGTGCCAGTTATCAATTTATTGGTCTTCAGCTCCAAATTCACCCTTGTTTGCTGCTCTGTGAAAAGGGTTCTGGGCCTTTTAAATATTTTTTGCCAGCTGGCACAATGTTAAGCCTTGCCAGTAGAGGGCGCTAGGGAACCAATTCAAGAGGAAGGGGCTTTTTATGTTTCTGGTGTGCTGGGTGTGCTCACTTGACAGGATTCTGAAGTGCAGGCACCTATCTTCCACAATGCCCAGTTCAAGCAGAGCACACAGCTACTCCAGGACCAGGTTCCTGAGGCATGTGCAATTTTTCAAGCATGGAATGCCTGCAGTATGATCAGCAGCACCCAGCAGCTTCTCCCAGTACCCCTCCCTCAGGTGGTTTTGTAGTGAATGCCTACGGCTAGATACCTACCTCTCTGTTCCTGGCATTGTAGAGGGTGGATTTCCCAGAAAGTTTAATAGGGCAGAATTCCAGCATGTTCTGCTGGTACAGTACCACCGCAATTTTTCTGCTATCCAGTGAGCCATCGACTGTGCCCTCTTCTGTAAGATTTGGGTCTCATTCCTGGGGAAAGGGTTCTCCACTGGGTGCCCTAGGTCACCTCTAGGTATAGTGGCTGCTCCTTATATCTGTTAGTTCTACATTCCTTGTAGTTGTCTTTACTTCTTACTAGCTAATCCCCTATTACATTTAATACTTATTTATATTAAACATTCCCTGTTCAAATTACTGTGTGGTTTCTCTCTCCTGATTTTTCCCAGACCTATATAGTTAATGCCTCTTCCTGCATTTCAAAGTTCTGTAAAGTGATTCCTATGGCAAAAAGATGCTTCTAGTGGGAAAGTTCAGGTAGGAAAGGTCCTAAGAAAAAGGAGCATTTTATTTTTCAAGAGGCAAAAGATGACTTCTCTGTCTTGCTTTCTAATACAAGAAAATGATTTAGAACATGTGTGGCCTCTCAGCTGCTGGAATTCTTTCAATGAGAAGGAAATAACCTACTAGATAGGAAAGGCAGCGGGAGTCTGTGGACTGTCTGGGCCACGGGACTCAAAGAGCTCATGACCATTCCCAGTTTAAACAGTACTTGTAGTTCTATAGCTCAGGTCTTCCAAGGAGGGAGTATTTGTGATGATAGCCTCCAAAAGACCACCATTTTAAATAAAATAACTAATATTGTACTCAAAATCTCTATGATTGTCTATATAACCCTTCTTCAAAGCTCAATGCTGTATTCCCTCCACTGCAAGAGATATTTTCCTTTTATTTTTTCCATTTTTTATAGAAAATTTCAGATATCTTAAAATAATATGAATTCTGGAAAAAGTTTCTGAAACTTCAGGACAGAAGTTAAGTGTTTGGGGTTTGTGTGTCAGGATGTTTTCCAAGTACTACAAGGAGAAATGATTTTCACCAGCGACAGAACACCATAATTTTTATATTACTCATGGATCTGTGCAGCTGAGTTCCTTTTGAATTTGAGTAAAATATTTTCCAAAACACTTGTTAATTAACCACCACCTTTCTACTGTTATTCTCTTTTAGCTTATCCCTTCCAACCATTTCAAACTACAATACTGCCCCCCGCCAAGCTCAATGAATGGAAAATGGAAGGCAAGTAGTGGAATAGGAGATAATAAAGAAATGTATAAATCTCAAGGTCTGTTAATCAATGAAAATGCTTTCTGTACATGATACAAATTCATCTATGGAGTACTTAGAAAGCACTGACCCACAACAAATTCAGAGACACTGAAAGCATCACAGCTAATCAGATAGCCTGCTCAATCACTAGGAAGTTTCTGACACACGTCTTCCCCAGAGGCCTCACAGCAATAGCAACTGCACTGGGAACAATTGCAGCTTTCATTAAAGGGTATTTATGTGGAATGGCCTGAAATACCTATAGTCTTTGAGAGCCTCCAGATCATGCAAGGCACTGTGTGTTCATGTATGGATAAAGGTCCCCACCAGCATGGGTGAAAGAAAGAAGTTTGAACCCCATAGTACAATTCTCCTACTAGAAAACTAATCAACTGACATTTCAGAAAATCAGTCTACCTGTACTCTCTGCTTCCCTTCCTGTGTTTGCTTCTTCCAATATTGGCCCTGGTCTAAGGTCCTGGAAACCTTCCCTAGCCTTCCCTTTGTCCCTCTGTCTTCTACCTACACACACACACACACGTATACAGAGAGATTATATAGCCAATAATGGAATGGGAAAAGGAGCATTGCTTCAGAGGAGTTTGGTTTATACTGTAGAAACAGGTGGAATAGGTGACAGGTAAAAGTTGTTGCCCCAGTTAGAACTTCTTCCTGAAGAATCAGAAGGTCATTGATATAAACCAGGAGTTACTGTAAATCAATGCAGACCTGCCCTCACTTCAAAACAGGAACCAGTTCTCTGTTGCTGACATTATAATCAATGTAGAACAGAAAGTTTTTACCCAGAGTGGCTGAATGGTCTGGCACATAAAGAACTGGTATTGGAGCCAGGCTCGGTGGCTCAGCCTGTAATCCCGCGCCTTTGGGAGGCTGAGGTGAGTGGATTGCCTGAGCCCGCGGGTTCGAGACCTGCCTGGGCAGCGAGACCTCATCTCTACAATAAATCAAAAAATCAGCCGGGCGTGGTAGCGCCTGCCTGTAGTTCCGGCGACTCGGAAGGCTGAGGCGGAAGGATCGCCGGAGCCCAGCAGGTGGAGGCTGCGGTGGCCGGGAGCGGCCACTGCACTCCAGTCTGGGTGACCGAGTGAGACTCCAACTCAAAAAAAAAAAAAAAAAAAAAGAACTGGTATTGGCTGGAGGAGTAGCCTAGTGTTTAAGATGGGCCTTAGGATCAAAACATGGGTTTGACTCCCAGATTCCTCACTCTCCATGAGCAAGGTACCTAATCTCTCAGAGTCAGTTTTCTCATCTGCAAAATGGTAGTAATAGTATGTGCATTATAGAATATTGTGAGGAATAGTGAAATAAGATGCATAAAGTTTCTGGCACATAGCAAAAATTCCGTATGTGTTGCCTATTATTATTTCTAAAGTATTATTTACTAAGAAGCACATGTTCTTTTTTGCCAGTTTTAGAGGTGTGGATGGAAGAAGTGTTGCCAGAGGTGAAAAGATGTGATCCAGATACATGTTCCCAACTGATTTTGGCAAACGTGCAAAACCAATTCAATGGGTTTTTTTTTTTTTTTTGGAGTTGGAGTCTCACTCTGTCACCCAGACTGGAGTGCAGAA
>NW_007258431.1:748430-775319 GCF_000164805.1 Carlito syrichta | reverse complement strand
GCCTCAGCCTTCCAAGTAGCTGGAATTACAGGCACACGCTACCACGCCTGGCTAATTTTTCATTTATTGTAGAGATGAGGTCTCACCAAGTTGCCCAGGTGGGTCTCCAACCCGCGGGCACAGGCAATCCACCCACCTCAGCCTCCCACAGCACTGGGATTATAGGCTGAGCCATCAAGCCTGGCTCAATTCAATGGTTTTAACCAAATGCTTCTGGGGCAACTGGACATCCATGATGGGGGGGAAGGGGAGAAGGAGAACTGTGACCTAAATCATACACCTTATACAATAATTAACTCAAAATAAAACACTGATAAATATAGATGCAAAAATTCTCAACAAAACACTAGTGAACTGAATCTAACAGAAAATTTTAAAAATCATACACCACAATCAAGTGGGATTTATCCCTAGGAGGCAAGGATGGTTCAACATACAAATATCAGTTAACATGATATACCACATTAACAGAATAAAGAATAAAAATCACATTGATTGTCTCAATAAATGCAGAAAAAGCATCTGATGAAATTCAATACACTTTCATGATAAACAAATCTCAATAAACTAAGACTAGAAGGAAAGGACTTCAGCATAATAAAGGCCATATATGACAAGCCTACAGTGAACATCATACTCAACAGTGAAAAACTGAAAGCTATTCACCTAAGATCAGAAACAATGTAGGAAGACCCACTTTCACCACTTGTATTCAATATAATACTGGAAATTCTAGTCAGAGCAATTAGGCAAGAGAAAAAAATTAAAAAGTACCCAAATAAGACAGGAAGAAGAATTGTCTCCATTTGTACAGGACATGCTTTTATGTATAGAAAACCCTAAAAACTTCACAAAAAAACTGTTAGAACTAATAAACAAGTTTAGTAAAATAGCAGGATACAAAAATCAACATACAAAAATCAGTTGCATTTCTATATACTACCTGAAAAAGAAATTATGAAAATAAGCCCATTAACAATAGCACCAAAAATAATAAAATACTTACAAATAAACCTAACTAAGAAGGTGAAATACTTCTATAATGAAAACTACAAAACACTGATGAAAGTAATTAAATAAGGCACAAACAAATGTAAAGACACCCTGTGTTCATAGACTAAAAACTTAATGCTAAAATATTCATACTACTTAAAGAGATCTACAAAATCCTAATGACATTTATACAGAAGTAGAAAAAAATTTCTACAATTAGTATAGAACCACAGAAGACTACATATAACCAAATTAATCTTGAAAAAGAACAAAGCTAGAGGCATCACAGTGTCTGATTTAAAAAAAAAAAATAAAGGTCAAGTAATTGAAATAATATGGCACTGACATAAAGACAGACATATAGATCAATGGAAAAGAATAGAAATCCTGGAAATAAATCCATGCATATACATACAGTCAACTGATCTTCAACAGAGGACCCAAGAATATACAATGGGGAAAGTACACCTTCAGTGGTGCTGAGAAAACTAGATATCCATATGCAAAATAATAAAATTGGACCCTTATTTTACCCCAAACACAAAAACTAACTCCGAATGAATTGAAGACTAATATAGGACCTGAAATGTAAAACCCCTAGAAGAAAATATATGAGAAGAGCTTCTTGATATTGGATAAGGCAATGATTTCATGTATATGCCACCAAAAACATGGCAACAAAAACACTTATAAACAAGTGGGACTATATCAAACTAAAAAGCTTCTGCACAGCAAAGGAAACAATGAACAGAGTGAAAAGCCAACCAGAGAATGGGAGAAAACATTTACAAACCATATATGATAATGGATTAATCTCTAAAATATATAAGGAACTTCTACAACTTAATAGCAAAAAACAAACAAATCTAACCCCACCCCCCAAAAACCCCAAAAAGCAAAAAATAAAACTAATAGCCCAATTTAAAAAACGAGCTTAGAACTTGAATAGACATTTCTCCAAAGAAGACATACAAATGACCAACAAGCATGTGAAAGAATGCACAATGTCATCAATCATCAGGGAAATGCAAATCAAAACCATAATGCGAGATCACTACACATCTATCAGAATAGTTAAAAAAAAAGAGACAACACCAAATGCTGGTGAGGTCATGTAAACACTGAATTGCTGGTGGAAGTGTGAAATGATACAGTTATTCTGGAAAAGTTTGGCTGTTTCTTTAAAAAAATTAAAGGTGCCAATTATCAATGACCCTGCAATTACACTGCTGAGCATTTATCACAGAGAAATGAATAATTATGTTCCCACAAAATCCTGTACATGAATGTGTATAGTAACTTTATTTGTAATACCCAAAAAACTGGAACAAAACCCCGATGTTCTCAACTGGTGAATGGTTAAACTGTGGCACATCCATACAATGTATTACTATACAATTAACTATTGATACACACAATCACCCAAATGAATCATGGAGAAATTATGCTGAATGAAAAAAAAGCCAACCCCAAAGGTTTACACATTGTATGATTCCATTTATATAAAATTCTTAAAATGCCAAAATTACAGAAATGGAGTACATATTAGTGATTGGTGGAAGGCAGAAGGGAGGTGGGCAATATCAGGGATCCTTGTGGTGACGAAATTGTTCTGCATCTTGACTATACCAATGTCAATATTCTGGATGTGACGTTGTACTACAGTTTTGTAAAACTGTTACTGGGTAAATGGTATACAAGATCTCTCTGTGTTACTTCTTTACAACTGCATGTGAATCTTAAATTATCTCAAAATAACTTAATTTTTTAAAAAGAAAAGGAAAAATATGTGGTTAGACAGAGCGAGTCAAGTAGAAATAGACCCTGCTGTTTGCAATATAGTTCAGATAGGTGTCCCAGATTATAGCAGGGTTTCCAGCTTGGCAGGCTAATCCAATGTACTGCAGAGATCCCTCTGGTTTAAGAAAGCAAGGCAGAGTTTTCCTGCAGAGATAGCACTTGCTCCTCTCACTGGGGTATTCATTATGGCTCTTACAAATCTGGAAACAGAGACTTATCACAATTAATGAAGGTTAGGAAGCTCTGGGTTAGAGTTAGAACTACTGAAGTTCCTGAAAGTCCTCCAAGCAGCTCTGTTGCTGGGACTCCAGGCTGCTGCTGCAGAAGCCTCCTTAGAGATAATTTAAGCAGAATGGATCTCAGGGGAATAAGAGTATTCTTTTGCTTAGCTTCTGAAGAAGAGAGACAAGGGAGAGCAGGCCATATGACAGCTCTCTGTCTGAAGACAGTGCAAAGAAGGAAAGGAGACTCATGTGAGTGGTAGTCAAGAAAAGACTGAGGATCATAAACTTGACAAGGGAAAAATGCAGAAATTTCTCTGCTTCCATGTGTCTGGGTAATTGGGCATCAATTTACCTATCAAAGATGCCATGCAGTACTTCAAGCAACTTGGAAGAAAAGTATTGGGTAAAGATCATCTGAGTGTTGACATCTCATTTTTAAAGGCTAACTGTTCACACACGAATGATTGCACAGAATACTAAAGACCATCCTCCTTTTCCATCTGGATGATGAATCTATAAAGAGAATGCATTCATACCACTAGCAGAGCACTTTCAAATAGACACAATAATCTTTCTTGCTGCTCTCTTCTCTTTTGTGGTGTCATTAAACATTTGATTAACACTGACTTTCAGGCCTTCCCCCACACTGGCTCCCTGTTCAGCAAATTCATTGAAAAATCCCCAGGCTGTCCACTTACAATCAACAGAGTTCCTAGGGGTCAGGGGAACAGCCAATGTGTCTGAATTAAGACATTCTGAGGTGAACTGGCAAACCCACTTATCTGAATGCCTGCTACAACAATCAGGATCTGACTGTCTCACTGGAGCAGGGCAGGGATATCTCCACCTCTGTGTCCACCTCCCATCTTCCCTAATACTCCCAGCAGAGAGGAGAATCTTGGGCTTCCAAGTTCGTTTTGTGTTCAGCCCATTTCCACATGGCATACACCTTCCTGACGTTTCTACCTTCTCTTCTGATTGCCAACTCTATTATCTCCATCAGAAATTTGATCCTGTTAAAAGTACTGTGGGATTTTTTTTTTCTATTTTTTTTAAGTAGACCTTTCCAGTTTCCTTTGGGCCATTATGTTTTCCTGAAGCAGTGCTTTGCCTTCAGTCATTAATATTTAATGTGACTGGAAGCTTTCACAAAAACCTATTGAGATGCACATACTTTAGGGTGGCAATGTGGTCTTTAATGATCTCGGGTGGGTACACTAATTCAACCTACCCATGAGGAAAGGTGACCTCCTGGTCCCTTTGCCTCTGTGTCTACACTTATATAATAGAAACTTCTTTCCATTTAAGAAAATATTCATTCACCATAGAAGAGAGGACTATAATTTTTTTCTAACATCATAAAAGTAACAAATGATTTCTAGTAAATTGGAAAACAATATAAAAATACAAGTATGAAAATATGTACATAAAATGAATGTCTATTGTGGCATTGGTAGAATAAGAAAATAAAGTAGGAATGACCCCAATGTCCAATAATAGAAGACTGGGTAAATAAATTAGATTACAAATTTATATAATGGAATACTTTGTAGTTGGTAGGAATGATGATCTGTCTTTACTGACATTGAAAGATGCCAAGATATATTAGTATATGAAAAAAATCAGGCTACCATAGTAGGTACACTGACTCAATTGTTTTTATTAAAAAAATATACACACTGGCAAAAAAGCCAGAAAAGTTTATATAACAAAATGTTAATGGAAGCTTTCTCTGGGTGTTGTGGTTGTAATTTTTCACATCCTTTTCCACATTTTTCTTCACTGCCTAAATTTTTTAAAAGCATGCACAGAAAAAATTTTTTTAAAATACCATGAGATTGTAGATATACAAATTACTTTTACTTGAAATTGCAATTCAAGTAAAAATAATTCCATTCAAGCCCCATCTTTTAATCTAGAGCAGAGGTTGGTAAACTTTCATATGAAGGACCAGATAGTAAGTATTTTAGGCTTTGTAGCCCATGTATTCTCTATTGTAACTACTCTGCTATGCCCTTGCAGTGCTAAAGAAGCTATAGGCAATATGAAAAAGACTGGTGTAGCTGTGCTTTGATGACATTTTATTTACAAAAACAGGCAATGGGCCAAATTTAGCTCACAGACTATAGATTATCAACTCCTGCTCTAGGGTCTAGGGTGCTAAAGAGAGGAGGCTGAAGTCCCAGGTGCCTTCAGAATTAAGTTGGTTTCCTTTGCCCTCCTGGGTCAGTGCAGGTAATATTATCAATAGTTGCTCTCTAGAGTTGAGGCCAAAATTGTCTGAAGACATCACAGGAACATCCCAGTTTTGCTACTTGGAATGAGATACTCCATCCAGGGGCCATGCTTTACCTAAGACCACCCTGCACACTGAAGTGAACACTAGCTCTGCCATAGATAAATTTATGGTAAGATAAACCCCTAAGTGACTCAAAGGGTTGAAGAACTCACAAACTGCTGAGTGACCTTAGTTAGAACCAGAAATTCCAAAAGAATCAGTGCTTCCTGTAGCCCACTAGTATTAACATACTCCATAAACCAGCTTTCTGAAGAGATGGATCATTACAGTCTATCCACAGAAAAGCTTTTAAGGAGTCTTAAAATGTCTAACAATGGCCTAATTTAGGAGTTTTAAAAAGACGTACATAGCTGAAGAAAAAAAAAGCAAAAAACTATTACACATGTACACACACACTTCTGAAATGCTTTCAAATTACATAGCTTTCAGATCACTCCAATCCTGCCATCTAAAAGAGTATTAAATCACATTTAATGTTCTGGCCACTCAAAGGTAGTTATCTAAGAATAGAATGTATTAGGTCCAGGATCCAAGGAACCAGAGTCAATTACTCAGGATTGTGGGCTACAGCAGAGCTAGATGTCCTGAATTCCTAACCCAAGAACTTCTAATATACAGCACCACAGATTTACTGAGAGAATCTCAGCACTTTCAGGGCACTTGTAGAACAGCCCACTACAATAGGTCATTCAGGAGAGTAGAGAGTGGGTAAAAGGTGATCTAAGGTGGGCAAAAAAAGGGAAGCAGGACAAAGCCTTCAAGAGAATCAAGGAAGTTCAAAGGACAATGTTTCAAAGGTTTAAGAGGGATTGAGGATGGAGTCAAGGTGATGGGTGATGTAACTGTGATCTAAAGGCAAAAGAGAAGACCAGAGGAGTATAGACATGCTGCTAGTACTGCTGTTTCCATTTGATAGAGGCAGCTTAAGTGACTTGTTCAAGGTTCCCATCAGTTATCTTGGAATGCAAGTTCACTCTTTTAGTTTCTACTCTGATGTTATATCCAACCATGCCATCTAGCTGCTCACAACGCTGGTGTTGTTTCTGAAGATTTAAACAACCTAGAAATACTGTGTAGGTGTAGTGTGTGGGTGTGAAATGGTTGCTTGACTCCTCTATGGAGACAGCAGAAATTTTAAGGTGTGCAAACTGAATGCTATGAAACTTATAAATGCCAGATTCTGAATTAATGAAGTTGGGACATTCCAGCTGTTCCCAACTAGTGGATTAGGGGCAGCATTTCCATTTTAGAGAATGACACTAAAATCACCACAGCTACTTAAAAAGTTTCAATTGTGTAACTTAAATGAATGAATGTAGATGAAAACACAGTGAACAAGAATTATAAAGACGTGGGGAAACTTGGCTTCTAATGTCAGCTCTATCACTAAATTTATTGTATGATCTTGACTAAGTCATTTTCTCTTTCTGGATGTTAGTTTCCTCACTTGTGAGATGAGAGGGCTTGACTTGGTAATCTCTAAGGGATCTTTCACCTCTAACATTTGATGACTCTAATTCCTGGTGTGGTTTCTCTCTTGACATTTATTTTCAAGGATCATTCTGCCATCCACGCGATTTAAGTTTTTGGCAAATCACAGATGGTCTAAAATAAAATCTCCCCCTTGAAGAAGGGAAAAGAACAGGATGTTTGTGCTGAAATGGCTCATGTCAGGTATGACCTTTTTAATTCAGAGCAGCTCTCTAGTGGTTCATTAACTTACCCCATGGGCAGCACAGCAAGCAAGTACTATTACAAAAGGCCCCAACTGTGTAGCCAGAGAAAGCTGCCCTATTACCTAGTGAAAACAAAGTGGTTTCCTCTTTGTGCCCACACTGGTCAATTTTTAGATCAGGAACATATGATTCTATCACTGAAGGAATCCTGGCCAACTCACAGAAACCCTATGCCAAGTCTAACACTTGCTTTGAGGACTAAGCTGAAGTCCCTTCCACCTGGAAGTGATGGAATTACTTCTAAAAACAGACGGTCCCCAAATTAACAATGGTTTTATATATATATATATATATATTTTTTTTTTTTTTTTACAATTTTTGAGTTTATGATGTTGTGAAAGCGATACGTGTTCAGTAGAAATTGTAAGTCAAATTTTGAATTTTAATCTCTTCCCAGGCTAGTGATATTCAGTATGATATACTCTCATGATGCCAGGCAGCAACAGTGAACCAAAGGTCCTAATAAGCCATGACATGTCAGGGGTAAACAACTGATACTCTCCAGTGTACTGTGTTGCCAGATGATTTTACCCAGTTGTAGGCTAATGTAAGTGTTCTAAGGACGTTTAAGGTAGGCAAGGCCAAGCTATGATGTTTGGTGGGTAAGGTGCATTAAATGCATTTTCAACTTATGATATTTTCAGTTTACAATTAGTTTATTGGCATATAACCCCATTGTAAGTTGAGGAGAATCTCTAATTGATAACAGTGGTACACTTTTCTAGACTAAAAATGCTTAGAAAATATAATATTAATTATAATAGCCCATTTTTACTTAGTACTTTACATTTTACAACACGTCAATTAATGTATTTTCTTTTATTTTTTATAGACAGGGTCTTGCTCTTGTATTTTCTCATTTACACTTTTTAACAACTCATTGAGAGGAGGAGAATAGGTATTACTATCCCTATTTACCTGATAAAGAAACCAGGGCTCAGAGAAGTTAATGAGTTATCCTGGGTCTCACAGTAAGTGGCACAATTGAGAATAGAGCCCACATCTTGACTTGTTCAGTTAATTCATTAATACACTTTTCCAACTGTCCTGTTATACTTGTTAGATATTGTTGGGAATACAAGTTAAAGATCAGATATTTTAGTATTGAGTTTAGATATTGCAAAGTAATTTTACACTCATTGGAAGGCTTCTGACACAGGTTTAATTTCTCACAATGGAATCAGAGGCTAGGAGAGCTCTGAGAAAATACATATTACACAATGAATTCTACTGCTATATCTACTAGAATCAAAGCAAATATTTACTGAAAATCTATACAACTGACCCTGTGCAAGTGTTGTGGGGATACACAAAAATATAAAACATGGTTCCTGACCTCACAGATATTCATAAGCACTAAAGCGAGTATACTGAAGTGCTAAATACTGTAGTCACAATAATAAGTGCTACACTGGCGTGGGGAAGAGAGAATTCATGGAGGGAAACATTCGTGGAAGAAATGGAATTGAATTAAGCATTTAAGGCATCAGTAGAATTGGCAGAGCAGAGGAGGGTGATTCTAGACTGAAGGGCGAGTAAAGAATAAGGAAAAAGAACAGCATGAGTTAAACGGAAGGGGCAGGCATACATGAAATTGCACATCTGTGAGTATACTAACCTGAGAGCAGAGCAGTAAGGAAGTGTCTGATAGAGCCACCATTCCTTCTAAGTACTGAGGCAGGGAGCTGTTCACTCAATTAAAATGGTATTGAAGGGAGACATAATGATGGTTAAGAGTCTGGCTCTGGAGTTAGATAAATCTGGGTTTGAGTTCCAGGATTACCACTTACTTGTTGTAAAATCTTGGGTTAATTAATTAACCTCTTGGGGCTTAGCTTCATTTTCTGTAAAATGGGAACTGCAATGAAGAGCCTATGATATAATCACACCAAGGACTGAGCAAAGTGCTGGCACATGGTAAGCACTCATTAAATGGGAGCTATAATAAAGGTGGTCTAATGAATAAGACTTCATTTTTATAACTATGTTAAGATTTTTCGTATGAATTAAACTCAAAAATTAAAAAAAAATTGGTCCCTTTAACCATCAATATCTATTCTTCCTTTTTTCATGTGAAAAAAATTGGTCCTACCACTTACTTTAATATTTTATTCAAATTCTGATTCAAAAAACCATGAAGACCATAGTTGTGGGGACAGAGTAGGAGATGGTGTTAAATAGAAAAGTTATGGTCAGATCCTGCAGGACCTTCATAGTCAGTCTGAAGAGAGTGCCATGTGTGGAATACATATGTCTTCGATTAAGAAGAAAGATCCCCAGGAATAAGCTCAAGGGCAGTTAGCAAACTGCTGGCAAAAGTGGTCCAAGGCTGTAAACTACTCATCTTTTTCTCCAACCACTTGACACTGAGCTCCTTTCATTTTCTCCATCTAAGGAGCATTTCTTTTTCTTTCTTTTTTTTTTTTTTTTGAGTTGGAGTCTCACTCTGTCGCCCAGACTGGAGTGCAGTGGCCGCTCCCAGCTACTGCAGCCTCCACCTGCTGGGCTCCGGCGATCCTTCCGCCTCAGCCTTCTGAGTAGCCGGAATTACAGGCGCGCGCTACCACGCCCGGCTAATTTTCTGATTTATTGTAGAGATGAGGTCTCGCCTGCCCAGGCGGGTCTCGAACCCGCGGGCTCAGGCAATCCACTCACCTCAGCCTCCCAAAGGTGCGGGATTACAGGCTGAGCCACCAAGCCCGGCTTAAGGAGCATTTCTTAAAGGTATGGTATGCTAAGCATATTTGCCTACCCTCATATATTTCCTGATAGATGGGATGTTTGGATCAGCATTTTATCAGCATTCTATTAAGAGGCCAGGGACATCTAAGCAAAGGGTCAGATATACAGAGGAGTAGTCTGAGAAACTGCAGGGAAGTAAATCCTTGACTTGAGTGAAGTAGGAGAAAATATAAGGTGCCAGCAACACATTCCCAGGAAAGAGCAACTGTTACCTGAGCCAGGAAGGTTATGAATGCAGTGCATGCTTTCAAAATAAGAGCCCAGGGACATCGCAGTAATTACCAACCAGTGAGCCTCCCCGTAGTACCAGAAAAACAGATGGATGCACTAATTAAAGGGGGAGAGACAGAGAACAATGCAATCTTTAAACGTGAGGAACTCAAGAGAGTCAAACTAGCTCTGTTTCCAATAAAGAAAATTGTCCTGTTAACTCTGAGTAGCTCTAGCCACCCTCAGAAATCTATGCCAAATCTGGAGTTTTCAAATAGCCTTCAAATATAATTTTCCTTTGTCCAGGTTGAAATAAAGAAAGTTTGGAAAGCCACCCTCTATGACCACACGTACCATGATTCTTATGTTTTATTATCTTTCTTTTTAAAAGGAGGGGGAAACTCAGATTCTAGAAGTGACAGCTTGCTGAGCGTCTTGGTTGTCACTGTTTAATGAATGGCTTATTAAACAGATGATGTATAAGCACTTAGGAAAGTAAGTGCTGACCAGCAAAGTCAGTGTAAGAACATGTCTGATAATTTCCTTTTTTATTCTTTAAAAGGGCTACCAGAATGACATCTTTACAGCAAACCTTTCACAACTACCTTATAAAAAGAGATGGAGAAATGCGTATCAGATGATAACTTAGTTGGATTCCTAACTGGTTGAAGAACTGTGATCAAAGAGTGATGATGAATGGATTGACAATTTGGAGGGAGGTCTCTAATAGTTGCTAGAGGGTTCTCTACTTGCCCATGTCTTGCTTAATATTTTAATCTATGATTTTTGGATAAAGGTATAACAAACTTCCTTGTTAAAACTGTAGATAAGACAAAGTTGGTGAGTATACTTAACTTACCTGGAAATAGCACTGAGTTTCAAAAATCATTGCCACTACCATTTATAAAGTGCCTCCTAGGCAGTATGGTACATAAACTGATTCATCAAAATCTTTTTTTAAAAATTAAAAAAAAATTTTATTTTAAAGATGTGGGGTACAATCCAGGGGTAGGTTTACAAATGTTCATTATATAAGTAGCCTTGTTGATGAGATGTACCCTCATCACCACCCCAGCAGATTCCCACTACTGCCAATCCCACACCCTTCCCCAGCAGTTTCCCACAACTGCCAATCCTTTTCTTACAGTATTACAATAATTGTTCAGGGTTCGCTTATGAGTGAGAACATGTGATACTCAGTTCTGTGTTTCTGTGATAGATCACTCAGTATTATAGACTCTAATTCCATCCAGGTTACTGTGAAGATCATAATTTTGTCCTTTATGGCTATGCAACATTCCATTGTGCATATGTACCACATTAAAAAAAAAAATTCAGTCTTCTTAAAGCCAAAGGAAACTAAGACTTAGAGAGATTTTAAATAGCTTATCCAAAGTGACACAGCTATTAGGTAGCACTGCCAGGACTCAAACCCAAGTCTGTCCACTATCAAAGCCCATGCTCTTTCTAATATACTACATTGCTAGTCCCTGCTCTACACTGTCTTGACAAACTAGACTAGAATATGCTCTCTCCTGAAGATAGGACAAAACAGAGTACAGACTGGAGGCTCTGAGAAATAAGAGAAAATGTGGATTCTATGTGGATTCAGACTATGTGGATTCAAGACACCTGACTGTGGCTTTCTTGAAAGTTCAGGGTAATGCTAAGGTGATGGTGAAAACCAGCAATTGAACTAATACACTGCTGAGAATATTCAGAAAACAGTGAAATGTCACTACTTTCTGGCTTTGTTGTTATATCTTTCTTTACTTTTATGAGGGAAAGTGGCTGGAATGTTGGGCCCAAAACTACAGAAATGAAACATAATATAAGAAAAAAAGGAGGATGTCCATGGAAGAATAAACTGGAGGAAATAAGACTTCACTGTTACAAAGACCTAGGGGATTTAGTTTGCAACTTTAATATGAGTCAACAATATGAAATGGCTTTTGGAAAAGTAGATGTAACACAGCCTGTATAATTAGAAGCATTTAAGTGGACTCCAGAGCCTGAGAAGTAACTGCCACATCGTCTTCTGCTCTGGCCACTGTGTTCTGTTATGAAGGGCAACATTGAACATGACTAGAGGGAAGTGACTGGGGTGAAGTGTTTAGAAATCATTTCATATAAGGGATATTTTGAAGTAACCAGAATGTTTAGCTTAGAGGAGAGAAAATGTTGGAACATGAGAGCTGCATTCAAATATAAATATATTTTTGTTTGTTTTTGTTTTTTGAGTTGGAGTCTCTCTCTGTTGCCCAGGCTGGAGGGCAGTGGCACACTCATGGCCACCCCAGCGTCAACCTGCTGGGCTCTGGCCATCCTTCTGCCTCAGCCTTCCAAGTAGCTGGAACTACAGGCATGTATACCACACCAGGCTAGTTTTTTTGATTTATTGTAGAGACGAGGTCTCGCCAAGTTGCCCGGATTGGTGTCGAACCCACGGGCTCAGGCAATCCGCATGCCTTGGCCTCCCAAAGTGCTGGGATTAGAGACTGAGCCACCAAGCCCAGCCCATTCAAATAGTTGAAGGACCATCAAGTAAAGATTACACTTCATCTGATGTGCTTTACATTGCAATATAAAATATATATAGGACCTAGGAGGAAGCTTATGGCTCAATTTGAGAAATACATTCCTAATAACTACAGTGTCCCAACCATTGAGTGATAAGGATAATAGGTTACATTTAATTAGTATTTCCTACGTGCCTAGCACTATGGTCTACTGTTGACATACCATCTCATAGAATCCCCACAAGAACTGCATGAGGGCCATGAACAGGGGAGTGGCAGTGATTTTAATGGCACATGGAGTATTTAAATACAAGCTAGACGAATACCTGTCAAGAATGTGTTGTGTGTAATTTTGTATTGAGGCGGTTGTGGAGGAAGTTGAATTAGATAACTCTATTAGTCCCTGTCTAATATAAACTCAGTGAATATTCCACTTTACCTGTTTTCAACTTTATAACAGTAAACATTGTAAGCTAATGGTTCAAATATAGCATTTTGAACTCTTCATAAGATTGCTGCTACGTGTCTCTGTATGTATATGCACACACACATACACACACATTAATTATTTTTTAAAAATCATACACCTGCCAGGGTTCAAGGAGAAAGGTGAGGATAGCATTTAGATATGTGGAAGCTTGTAATAATTTGAAATCCTAACAATACTCAATGTACTATTTAAGCTAATGCAACAAAGTAAAAAATAGCATGTGTTGCATTTAAGATGGCAGGAATTGAAATATTTATCACCTTGACAAAAATAATGAAAAAATTAAAATTTCAAAAAAATTTATCTGTATGGCTGGATTACCGGATGATTCTCTTGCTCTTTGTGGAGCACAGACATTAGAATTTCCAGAGTCCTAACTTCAACTTTCTGTCCATCACTGTGCTAGAGGATTGAAGTTTATTACCACATTTAATTCTTGAAACAACCTTATAAGATTGATAAGGAGGTACTATTTACATTTTACAGTTGAGGAAACAGAGTCTCAAGGAGAAGCAACTAAAAAAGATAGCACAGTTAAGACATAGTAGTGCCAAGATTTGAACCCAGTTATTTTTGCTTCATACTGTCTACTAAGCTAAATCAGTAACATCTTTCTCTTTTCTTTCCTCTGTTAACACAAATAATTTTGAAAATGTAAAGTATACCAAAAAATGGTAGTGGTATATAAACAACTATAATATCCAATATCCAGATTTACATGATGCCTGTTTTGAAAAAAAAAAAAAATTACTTTCTTACAGAAAACTTGATCTCTTTAGCACAGATGGGGACACATTTAGAGACTCCTATCCTGTTTTACAGGCTTGACTTCAGAAGAATGTGTTTGAAGAGCTATTAGAGGAAGAAGGCATAGTAAAAAACGTTCATCTATTTTCCACAACTTACATTCTAAATTGCTGAGAGATGAGAAAGATCAAAGACCAAACAGTCCATGTGATCTCATTTACTGCTTATTCACTATATGCACAACCCTGCAATGGCTATTTATGAAGACCCAGAGAAAGAAGACCAAATTCTCTGCATGGGGGATCTCCCAGCGGAAGGGTGCCCTTAATGAAAGTTGTAAAGTTGTGAGCTTTCTGGCCAGTCTAAGAGCTACTGCTATAAAGATAGTCGTATTTTTTATGGAGCTTCATGTTCACCCTCCCTCCCCCATTAGTATAAATGACTACAATTTAGAGAAAGTCCTGAGTTCAACTGGTTATTAATAAAGAATGTAAAGAAGGAAAGAAAAATGGCAGTGTAGTACTAAATACTGCCAGGAAAGAAGATTTTGTTGGCCAGCTCCAACTTTAGGCCCTTGGTCAGAACCTGTCATTTGTTCTCCACAGCCTGTGATAAAAACTACAGCCTCTGAATCAAACAGAACACAAGTTCTCACTTCCAAGAAGGCGACCATGGTGTGAAGAGAAATTGCTACTGTGATGATTCAAGCAACTGGTAAAAGGCCAGTGCACTTCCCAGCTTACACATTCCTTTTAAGCTTCCCGTTAATGAGCAGCAAAGGACTTGCCAACGGATACTGTTTGTACTCACCATTTTCCCCATCCAAACAGTACACTCCAGGAACAATTACAGAATCATGAACTTGAGCCACATACTTTGCCTGACATAGCTTCACTTTGCTGGTGTAACTGTTTCACTGACAACACAGGAGCCCTCATAAACTCCCAGCCTCATTTTTCCTTATACTGGGATCTTGCTTTTTGCCTTCTCTTACACTTTTGTTAAGATGCCCTCCTTGTTTTAGATATAGAGGATAGTACTATAAAAGTTGCAAACAAGTTCTTGCTGTCTACCAGAAGTCAGATTTCTTCCTGCCTTAATTAGCACTTCTTTTAAATATCACTGCCATCACTTCTAACTTGATACGGACTTATGATCCCCATTTTCTCTAACAAGAATTTCCCACTGCCAAAATTGTCTACCACAAGGGAAAACCGAACAATGAAACTAGTCTCCAAGCACAAAGCAATCCCATTTTCAACTAGCTGATGAGAAATGTGAAAGTGAGGCTAGGGTCTAATCAAGAGAGGATGGTTCATCATCCCCAGCCCCAAACCAAGCTGGGTGGTTGTATATGTGTGTCTGTTTGACACAACCAGAACCAGGACTCCAATAAGGATTTTCTTCTCTCTCCATCAGAATAGTACAGTTAGGTGCAAGTCAGGTATGAGTAAATATCTGGAGGTCAGGAGGATAGTTAAAAGGCTATTAGAGTATATCATGGGCTGGTGACAGTGAAAATATAAAATGAGGATTATCCATGCTCATCTCCCACTCTGAAATATTAACTAGGATATGAAGAAGATTGATGCCACGTAGTTTATCTAAATTGCTTAATGGTGGTGGCTTGCACCAGCAAACTCAAGTTTTTAGATTTGAGTAGAAGGGTGATTTGAGGCATTTTCCTTGATCATAGTGGCAGGGAAGTCAATTTATGAAAAATATCTGTGAATCACAGCTTAAACAAGTACTCTAAATAAAGCCCTTATAAGTTGTATGAGATCTTCGATTGTATTCTCCTAAGAGACAGAATACAATTCTACCAAGTTTCTATTGTTTTTTCAATACACTTAAGACAGCAATTAGCACTTAGGAGAAAGTTTGAATTCCCCCAAATCTACTTATGTAGGCAATGGCCTTTCAAATGAAAATTTGAAGCCGAAATATTTTAAAAGTTGGAATCAATTACTCAGCTTACAACATTTTCAATACCAATAGTTTCTACTTATTTTCAGAATTTAATTCCCATATTCAATTTTGAAATTGTCATGCAGGTTACAGGAGCCTAAGCGCTTCCATGTTTCAGCAGAATATCAATCACTATCTCCCTGAATTTACTTTGGAGTTTCACCCTTTGGGTGACTCCCAGTATTGTGTACAGATGACCTGTTTTAAGACACAAAGCAGTTCTGAGCTGTGGGCCTCATGCCCCTGAAGCAGGGCTTTTTTCAAAGAGCTTCTCTGCTGAGCAAGCTCTTTGCACATTGCAATTAGGCTCAACTAGCAGACAAACAGTTCCCCACCCTATGTGTCTTCCAATAACAAGGATTTGCAGCATATGTATCACATTTGGAGCATTTGGGGAGGTGATTCTGATTGAGCTTGGAGTCTTCAGTGTCTTCAGACAGATGTATTTATTTAATATGTAGAGACCTGTGGACAATTCAGATTTTAGCTTAGGTTGTAGTCACCATTAAAGAAGTCCTGCAGACAATAACAAAGATTAGAAGCAAATGTGGAATGATGCAGTTAGAGGAAAATGTTCATTAGGCTCTTGTTTTTCCTAAAGTTGCAAAACTTTGGAATAATAACAAAGGGCACAGAAGTTTAGTGTTGCAAAGTCAGAGTACATATTAAGCATATTGCTACACATTTGGTATATCGTGGTTTTCAAAGAGGACCGGACTGGGAATCAAGAGGCCATAACTCTATCAAGCCACTTCTTTCTGATCTAGTAAGAGCTGACATATTAAGCACCTATTATGCACCAGAGACTGTGCAAAGCTGATTATACCTTACTTACACTGTCTCATTTATTTCTTCACAAGCACCCTAGAATCCTATTATCTTCCCTATTATACAGGAAGCACAAAGAGGTCAAACATTTCCTAATGTAATACAAGTTACACAGAGCCCAGGTTAGTCTGATGCCGAAACTTGTGTTCTTAACCTCTTTGTATCATTGCCTTTCTTTCACACTAAGCTCCCTACTTAGTAGTCTACTCTGTTTTCTAAACCATACTGTTCCCCTTCCTTAGTTTCTTCATTTATTGGTTGGATGTTTGGACTGGATGATCTTAGAACCCTCCTAATTCTAAAAATCCAGTAATTTTATAAAGAGTGAGGGGAAAAAAGGGCTATCTTTTTTTTTTCCAGGCAAGTGTGAAAACAGTTCTGGTAGACACATTACAATTTAGATCTTAAATCCTATGCTGAGTGACTTTTTCTCCTGGTAATGTTGGATGCTTGATGCCCTGGGGTACTGAACTTGCTATTCATCTCTCTAAGGGTAGAAGGACCTTGACAAAGCAGGCTAGAAAACTTTCCAGGAAACCAGGCTACTCCTGCTCCCTGTATCCAGCCTTAGCAAAGCACACAGTGCAGACTCATTCTCATTCTCTAGCTCCTTCAGGACAAATGACAAATGCCCCATGGTTCTAGGAGGGAGGCTGAGCTTAGTCCTCAGGATTTAATTAACTTCTATGGCTTTCTACTTCTGGACAGGAGTTGGACTAAGATCACCTGAAAGTCTGCAGCAACAAAAAGACCATCTATGGAGTCTACCTTCTTATTTATTTACATATTTTCATATAGTTGGGGGCAGCAAACAATCAGATACCAGTCATAATTAAGAAAAAGCCAGAATTCCCTTGAAGACATTTAAGGTAAAGTGCCTACAGGAAGAAGAGATGTTTCCCCTAGATTTTTAATTTAAAAAAATGAAAATAATTTTAAAGTTCTTGGTGCTGCAGTTGAATATTAAATAGAAACATCTTAGAGAAATTTGCCTGAGAGCTATATGAATTCTAAACTATGAAAACAAGACACAGTAGAAAACTGTGAAAGAGAAAAGTGATAAGTTTGCTTTATCACAGAAACAAAGCATTTTCCTCTAGGGAGAAAGGAAGCATGACGGGAAATCTGCAAACAATGGACTTCTGAAAGATTTCATGTGTTTGCTTAAAAACCAAAATAACAACAACCCAAACTCCACAGTATCGACTAGGGACACATATTCACAATATTGACATGGGACAAATGCTCTCCTACTAACAGCACATGGGGCATTTTCCCAAAAGGGATAATTCCAAAAGGCAAAGATGTTCAGACTCAGTCCCTTTCCCAGCATGATTTGACTGGTTTTTGCCAGATACCTCCTTCCCCCAAATCTCTACCATGATCCAAGCATAGTGCTAAAAATTCTTCCTGTTGGCACTCAACTAAGGCTCAACAGGAAGAGCATTTGTAGTAGTGATGTGGGGAGTTCAGGAGTGAGGGATGAGAGGGAACCTCTCCATTTACTTTGAAATTTGTCTTTCTGCTTGCATTTTTGTCTGTCTCTATGTCAGCATGTCTGTTTTTCTTTTTTCTTTCTGTTTCTCTGTCAGTCTCTCAGTCTGTCCTTATCTGTTTAGACACTCCCTCTGTTTGCCTACATTCTTGCTTCCTGTTAGGTTAAAATCCCACAGGGCCTCCAAAATGTTAGGTCAGACCTGTCTGTGCCGGTGTGGGTGCAGGGGCGATCTGGTGCCATGCGCAAGATGCAAAGAATTGCACAAAAGTAAGATTAGAAAACATAGATTATTTAGAAAGTACATTAGAGGGAGAGAGAGAGAAAGATTGGAGTTTCACCTCCCCAAGGTAGGGGAGGAAGCCAAATCTTGGAAACATGGCAGCCATAGCTCAAAGAGCCATGTAGATACACCAGAGTTTAACAAAGCAATAGCAAATGGCTGCTTGAGGTTGATTGCTTTTAAACCTTCCCTTTGGTGTGCAGCAGGTTGTTAAGGTGATTTGTGGTGGTCTCCTTCAAGTCATTAGGAAGGGGACAGGTAAGCACATGCATAGGTACTGACATCAGGTGATGGATAGCAGGCAGATGGGTGGGTTAGTCACATGATTGCTGCCATGGTGATGGGGTCTGTGTCATGAAGGTCTGATTAGGTTAAACTTGTTTACAAAATAAGCTAGGGAGGGGTGATGTAAAACAATTATCAATAGCTACCTGTGAGAAACTGGTTCTGTCCTTGGCTAGTGATTAAAAGGTAAATTAAAGTGAACTGTTAGAAAAATATGACAAAGCTAAGCAATGTTACAATGGCTGCTCATTGGGTATATTGAATTCGTCTTATGTCCTTTCACTTCCTGTCTCTGTGTGTCTTTCTTTGTCACTCTGTGGTTTCTGTAGTGCATTCTTTCTTTTTTTTCTCTCTCTCCATTGCTCCCTTTCTCCATCCCTCCCTCTGCCTGCCTGTCTTCCTTTGTTTCTCTCTGTCTCTGACCAAGGGCTTCTGGCCATCTCTTTTATATTTCTTTTTCTTCTGTTTGAATATCTGTCTCTGTTTAACTGTCCCTATCTGGTTCTCTGTCTGTCTGTCTGTCTTTTGGTTAGCTTGTCTGGTGCTCTATGTCTGCCTTCCTGTCTCTCTGTGGGTCACTCTGCCTCTCTGTGCCTCTTTGTTCATTTCTTTGTCTCTGTTTTTCTGTCAATACTTTGCCTCTTTTGTCTTTCTGTCAGTGTCTCTGTGTGTGTTTCTTTTTGTTTCTCTGTCTCTGTGTCAACCCTGCCTGTGCTCTGGCTATCTGTCCAATCTGTCTGCCTGTCTGTCCATCAGTCTGTCTCTGCATATTTCTCTGGATGTCTTTATGTATTTTATCTCACTCTTTTCTTCTGTTTACCTCTTTGTCTAGCTGATTACCTTTCTCTATAATTTTTCTCTCTCTCACTCTCTTCCTTCCTCTGTATCTGACTATGTCTCTGGCTCTTTCTGGTATCGCTTTCTCCCTTAGTCTCTGTATTTGTTCTTTTCTCTCTCTGTAGGTCTTGCTGTGATTAAAAGGTAAATTATAAAGTTCCTCTGTTTCTTGTTTTTGATCTATTACACAAGGTCTCTGCTCAACTCTGTCAGTATTCCTGTCTGTCTCTGCCAGTCTCTCGATTTGTCTGTTGCTTTCACTAAGTCTACCTCTCTGTCTCATGGTCCGTCTCTTGGTTTATTTACTTATTTCTCTTTGCCAGTCTATCTTCCTCTTCTTCTCTGTTGGTTTTCATTTCTCCCTCTCTCTTTCTCTGAATCAGTCTGTTCCTTTCTGCCTGTCCTCTAATCTGTGTATCTCACCACATTAGTCCCTTTCTCTGCATTCTTCTGTGTCCACTTATTGTACTTCTCTATCACCTTGTCTTTTGACTGTCTACCCTGTTTCCATTAATACCTCACTCTATTTGTCGGTCTCCCTCTCTCTGTCTGCCTGTCTGTCTGGGTATGTGTCTGTCTTTGCTTACCCTACCCTTTAGCAGTTTGTCTAGCTGGTTCACTGTCTCTCAGGCTGTTTTCCTGTCTCTCTTTCTGTCATATTGCCTATTATTGTCCCTTTCTTTCCTTCTATTCCCTTTCTTTATTTCTCTGTCTCCCTCACTCTATGTTCTCATTTTCTCTTCTCTCTCTTTTTACTGAGGTGAGATTTACATCACACAAGATCAGCTATTTTAAAGTGAAAAATTCAGTGGTATTGAGTACATTTACAATGCTGTACATGCCACCACCACCTCTATTTAGTCTCTGCCCCCAAACATTTTCATCACTTCAAAAAGAATGCCTGCACTCATTAAGCAGTTTTTCTCCCTTCCCCCTTCCCCTGGCTCCTGGTAACCACTAATCTTTCTATAAATTGATTTATATAACATGTGACATCGTGTATCTGGTTTCTTTCCATTAGAATAAAGTTTTCAAGGTTTATCACCCTTGTAGCATGTATCGTTATTTCATTCTTTTTATGGCTGAATAATATTCCACTATATGGATATATCACAATTTATCCATTCATTCATTGATAGATATTTGATCTATTTTCACTTTTGACTATTGTGAATAGAGCTGCTATGAACATGCATGCACATATACCTGTTTTCAAGTCTTTTAGGCATATACTCAGGAATGGAATTACCGGGTCATATAGTAATTCTATGTTTAACTTTTTGAGGAGCCACCAAACTTTTCCAAGTGGCTGAACCATTTTATATACCCCCACTAGAAATTTAGGAGAGTGCCAATTTCTCTACATCCTCAAAAACAGTTGGATATTTTGTTTTTTAGATTCTAGACATCCTAGTAGATGCACAGTGGTATCTAATTGTGATTTTGAGTTACATTTTCTTAATGACTAGTAATGTTGAATATCTTTTCATGTACTTATTGGATACTTACATATATATACATATATATACTTACATATATATACATATATATGTATATATATGTGTATCTTCTTTGGAGAAATGCTTATTCAAGTCTTTAGCTCATGTTTTGATTGAGTTGTTTGTCTTTTTATTGTTGAGTTGTAAGAGTCTTTTATATGTTCTGGATACTAGACCCTTACTAAATATATGGTTTGCAAATATTTATTTTCTCCCAGTCTGTTTTCTCTCAGTTTATTTCTCTCTGTTTCTTTCTGACAGATTGAATCTTTGTCTTTCTTTGACTACTTTTCTGTTGCTTTGTATCAGTCTGTCTCTGTCATGTCTTGTAAGGTTTCTTACCTGTTTCATCTTTCTCCCTCTCCCTCCTTATCCTCTCTTTTTAGTCTCTTTCTCTCTCTCCTTCTTTCCCTCCCTCTCCCATTTGTTTCCCTATTACTGATTCCCTTGCTTGATTTCTCTCTTTATTCATCTTTCAGTCTGACTCTCTCTCTGTCTATCTCTATCTCTGCTTTCTGTCTTGCTCTCTGTGTCTTTCTATTTCTCTCTCTTGGTTTGTCCATCTATCGGTTAGTTTATCACTCTACCTTTCTAGCACGTCTCTTTTGGTTTGTCTCTCTCCATCTACATCTCTCTCTGTATGTGTCTTTTCTCTTCTAAGTATCTTGTTTCAGTATGTCTCTCATCTACAGTCCTTCTGTCTCTGTCATGCTGTATCTGACTCTCCTGATACTTTTTCTCTTTCTCTGTCTGTCTCTCTGCAACAGTTTATTTTTGCCTCTAACTTTCCCTTTCCCTCCCTATCATTCTCCATTTTTTATTTCTCTGCCTATCAGTCTCTTAGCCTGTCTCAATCCTCCTTTTCATTTGTCTATCTCTTCATCTCTCTCTCTCTCACTTTCCCTTTCCCTTGCTTTTCCCATATAGCTCTGACTGGTCAGCTATATTGGTTTAACAGATTCTCACTGTTTCTTTTCTGTCTTGCTATCTCTTGTAGGGTCTGTTTTGTTCTATGTTGATCTGTCTCTGGCTCTGTGTGTATCTCTCTTTTCTCTTTGTTCCTTCCTCCTTCTTGCTCACTCACTTGGCATATTATCTCTGCTTCTTTCTCTGTCTCTGCCTCCTTGTCTCCTGTTTTCTTTCCCTCTCTTTAACATCCCCACATCCCCCACTTCTGTGTCTGTCTTTTAGGTTCTGTTTATATGAGTGTGATTTTCGTTCTGTTAGTTTCATTCTTTTTTTTATTCTGGACTTTCTTCCTCTCTCAGTTTCTGTCTCTCCTTCTGTTTCCCTCTAGTTCTTTAGTTGTCTCTGTCTCTGGGCCTTTCTTTCTCTATCCTTTTACTTTTCTCTGACCTCCTGATTCTATCCTTTCTGTCTGTTTTAGTCTATCTCCGTATCTTTCTCCCTGTTCTTCAATGCTGTCTATCCCTCCATTTCCCCTTTTTCTATTTCCCTATCTGTTTGCTAGGCTGCCTGCCTCTCCACCTTTCTGTTTCTCTGTGCCTGTCTATCCGTCTCTCATTATATGCTTAAATTTCTCTATATTCATTGTTGCTCTCAATCCCTTTATCTATCCATGTTATGCTGTGCCTCTGGTTTTCCATCTGTCCATCTCTGTTTCTCTTTCTTGATCTATCCTTTCCTGTCTGCCTATCCCTACTTCTGTCCATTGCTATCTTTATGCCTGCCTATCTCTCGGATGTCTCTGCCTTCTTTTTGAAAACATGCAATACTTATCTTTCTGTGTCTGACTTATTTTGCTTGTCATAATGCCCTCCAGGTTCATCCATGTTGCCATCAAAGACAGACTTTCACTCTTTTTATGGTTGAATAGTATTTCATTGTGTATATATACCACATTTTATTTATCCATTTGTCTGTTGATGGACATTTAGGTTGGTTCCATATCTTGGCTGTTATATGCTGCAATAGACATCAGGGTGCAGATATACTTTCAATATACTAATTTCCTTTCCTTTGAATAAATTCCCAGTAGTAAGATTGCTGGATCATATGGTAGTGGGGAGGTTGGTTAATAGATACAAAACTGTAGCTAGATAGGAATGAGTTCTGATGCTGTGCAGCACTGTATAGTGAATATGGTTAACTATAATTTATTATATATTTTCAAAAAGTTAGAAAAGAGGTCTTTTGAATGTTCTTAACCCAAAAAGATACATTTTTGAGGTGATGAATAAGTTAATTACATATTGTATACACACACTGAAATATCAATTTGCATCCCATAAATATGTACATTTATGTATGTCAACTAAAAAGCAATATTGAATTGCAAAAAACAAAAAAAATCTGAGCTATAAAACCTCTTCTCAACCTGTACCAGTGGGTCACATGCATTTCAGAGAATGGACTTAGTTCTTGGCTTGCCAAAAATGCATGAATTGTACTGATTTCTGACATATAAGTCTAATATGTCTACCTCGTACTTTTAAAACACAGGTATACACTAACTGTGATATGTTTCAGACACTGTCACTTAGTTATTCATTAGAGAAAAATATAACAAAATCTACATGCTCAAAGCATGTCTTATAAACCTTTCATTGGGCTCATGTTTTAAGTAAGCTTCCAGAAGCCAAGGAGTTTGAGAAACTCCATTTTAATGGGAATAGGAGTTAAGGGACACATCTATACCACATAAAATATACAGCCAGAACAGACTGTCCTTAAAGATTATATCTTCAATGAAACACAGCAATCCATAATTCCGCATACTGAGTTACATCAGAACAATCACTTTATTTTAGTCTGAAAATTTAGTTTGGCAATCTTATGATCCAAGACCCAATAATAAGAAAATCTTTAAAGGCATTATGAAACAATATCATTAAACCTCTCTGTGTCATTTATAAAATGGACTTATAATAATAAATGATCTCACAGGGTTGTTATGAGAAATAAATGAGATAATTCATGTAGAGCTCTTAGAACAACGTTGGCCTGGTATAGTAGGAGCTCCTAAAATGTTAGCTATTATTACCTATATTAATGTTATTGCGATTATTATCATTGTTATCATATAAACATCTAAACAACACAGGAGTGGGAATCAAGAGAGCTATGTGACTTTGGTCAAGTCTGTTCTCCGAGCAGTTTCCTTATCTAAAAAGTAAGATGTAACTCTAAGATCTTTATAGTTCTATGATTCTAGAATTCCACGTGTCTCTGACTACTAAGCACATGGGGGTCATATCTTAGACCAGGCTCCACAATACAATTTTTATCCTCAAAAGTTTGTCAGACTTGTAATTTACAAAAACAAAAAAAAGAAAGTCACAAGGAAAAACTTCTGATTTTCAAACATTTCTAAAGTTAATGTGACATCTGCAAATCTCTGCTTTCTCATTGACTTACCTCTTACGGGATCACAATAAAAAACATAAATTCCGGAACAATTTTCATTCTAATTCATTCTCCAAAGCTGCCCATATCAGACAGCTGGGGTAGGTGACATTTCCACAGAGATGTAGACTTGGACCCATGACAACTAGAGCACCATACATTTTTTTTTTTTTTGGAGTTGGAATTTCACTCTGTTGCCCAGGCTGGAGTGCAGTGGCACATTCATGGTCACCCCCGTGTCAACCTGCTGGACTAAGGCGATCCTTCCACCTCAGCCTTCCAAGTAGAATTTCAGGTGCACGCTACCACACCCGGCTAATTTTTGATTTATTGTAGAGACGAGGTCTCGCCAAGTTGCCCAGGCTGGTCTCGAACCTGTAGGCTCAGGCAATCTACTCATCTTGACCTCCCAAAGTGCTGGGATTACAGGCTGAGCCACCAAGCCCAGCCATCAAACTTTTTAATAAGGATGCTAAACCTTGCTTCTGATCACTACCTGCAGATGTACTTTTCCTGGGAATGCTATTTGTGGCTGTTATATCTTTCTTGGGAATGCTGTCGATGGATGTTCTACTTTTCCTGGGAATTATCTATGGACGTTGTTTCTTGGAAATACTTTCCATGGACATTGTAGCTTTGCTGTGAATGCTGTCTGTGGATGCTGGAACATGCCTCTTAATGCTATCTATTCATGGATACTGTATCTTTCTTGGGAATGCTGTCACACTGTGGGTAGTATATGTTACTTAGGATATCCTTTGTGGCAAAATCATCTCTTGACCCGACAGACTCTCTAATGTTGTTTGTTTAACACTGATTTCCTCTTTGAAGCCACTTCTCCTGTGCAACTTCTGAGGGAGAACTAAGAATACATTTATGGTACTTGTGGTTTTGTAACTTGACTATTGGCAAACTCAATACTTTCTCTGGACTGAATGGATCTCATGCTTAAAATTGTGTTCAATAAATATAATCTCTTTGCATACTCTGCCAATTTTCTGGATAGATAAGCTGGAGGTGGGGGCCTTTTGGGGAAGAGGAAGAATATTAATCGGCAAATTGATCTTGGGCCTTGGAAAACAGCCTGTAGCATAAAATTCTAACATATTAGTTAGGTTAGTTGGCAATGGTTGCCTCTGAAAAAGATGAAAACTGTGGAAGCACAAAGCATATTTATTCAGGCAAAGTCTGTTACTTCCAAATGTCTTGGCATAATATACCCTGCACTGTGGTAAATACATTTTCACCTTTGGAGGCACAATGCTATATAATTTTTCAGAATATTTCCTAGGACTAAGGTGTAAAATTTCTATACCTTCTACAAGAACTTTCAAATCTTAATTACCCACTCTCCTATTTTCTTCATCTTCGAAATTTTCCTTAGAATGACGATGTCAAACTCCCCATGGGGATGTGGCAACACACATCTGTCACTAATACCTGTCCTATCCCTGCTCTCCTAATGTTGTCAGCATTAGCATACCTGTGCTCATTCACCCACAGGCTTGCGTCCTTACAAATTCATGCCTCCCACCCCTGTAGACATGCAGAATGCATTTTGTTCAAGCTGTACAGGTGAAAAAACAAGGTCCTGTAGCTAAGGCATCCTGGCCTTGAGGGGTAGATCCATAGAAATTATACAGCATTGCTCCAAGAAACATCCTGCTTAGTTCCCACACCTTCACATTCTCTGCAAAAAGGCACAGCAGGCAGAAAAATAACATTTTGTGGTGAAATTTTTATTTGTGTCTTAAGATGGCCAAGGAGGAAAAGGGTATAATAGTGAAGAGAACACCATGTCAAAAATGGCCCCGCCCAGTTCCTGTTGTTTCAAATAGGGATTTTGCTGACCTTAAGTGTCCTAACCCTTGGATGGTCATTCGTCTTATTTTTTTCTTTTTAATTAAATGTTTAAAGATAATTGTAGATTTATATGCAGGTGTAAGAAATAATACAGAGAGATATTATGTATTATTTTCCCATTCTCCCTCAATGGTAGCATCTTCCAAAACTATAGAAGATCACAACCCAGATGTTTCATCGTTTTCATTTGTTTCCAGGTATGTTTTAATCTCTACTTTGATTTTCATGTTGACCCAGGAGTTGCTTAGCATCATGCTGTTCAGTGTCCATGTCTTTGTTGGTTTTGGGAGAACTTTGTTGGTGCTGATATTTATTTTTATTCCTCTGTGGTCTGAGAAGGTGCACCGCAGCAATTCAATCTTATGAAATTTGTTTATGCTTGATTTATGGCTGAGGATGGGGTCAATCTTAGAGTACATTCAATGTGGTGATGAGTAGAATGTATATTCCGTGGTTGTTGGGTAGAGTGTTCTGTAGGTATCAATTAAGTCCATTTGGTCAAGTGTCACATTGAGGTTCCAGATCTCCTTGTTTATTTTTTGTCTTGATGATCTGTCTAGGGTTGTGAGTGGGGTATTTAAGTCCCCAGCTATGATAGTGTTAGAGTCAATATCTTTTTAAAGTTTACCTAGAAGCTGCTTTATGAAAGCTGGTGTTCCTGTGTTGGGTGCATATATGTTTAGGATGGATATTTCTTGTTGATGG